>NW_012284477.1:0-1426 GCF_000151885.1 Dipodomys ordii
TCAACTTTTTCTAACCATAAATATAATGAAATCTGTAGTAGACTGTAGAATTGTTTACCAGAGCTGTCATTTTAATTCACAAGAAATTCAGACATTTATATGTTTATTTTTTTGTCAGTTGTGGCACTTGAATTCCGAGCCTGGACACTGACTCTGAGACTCTGTGCTCAAGTTAGTTAGCACTGGGTCAATTGAGCCATGGAGCCAATTCAAGCTTTTGAGTTGTTAATTGTAGATAAGAGTCTTATGGGAACTTTTCTTCATGGGCTGGCTTTGAACGCTATACTCAGGTCTCAGCCTCATGAGTAGCCGGGATTACACGCATGAGGACTGGGACCTGGCTTCACATAGACTTTTTTTATTGTGAAAATAACATACAGAGAAGTTACAATTAAATGGACAAGTTATTGAAAAAATTTCTTATCAAGCATTGTTGCCCTGTCCTTTGTTTCCCCTTCCCATACCTTCTTATCTCCACCACACACCTCCCCACCCACCCCCAATTCTCACCCCTCCAAGCCAAAGTTGTAAAGTTCGTTTTTCAAAATATTGGCTTGTATATTTCATTGCTGCAATGGTTCCACCTGTATCCTTTTTTTAAAATGTGTTTTTTCCTTCCCCTCCACAAATTATACCAACATCAAATACAGTGAAAGCAGTGGATATACTGTGGGGAAGGGACATACAAAACAACAAAGAAATCATCTTATGAATATCTTTGAAACAATTGCAAGAAAGAAAAAATATTTGAATCTTTCTCTTGGGGTATATCTCATTCAACATCAACTTATCTGACCTTTTCTGCATGTCTCGGAAATATACTAGTTTTTACAAATAAGGGAAAACAAGGGACTTATGTTTCTTTGGGCCTAGATTACTTCACTTAATATAATTTTTTCCAAGTCTTTCCATTTCCTAACAAATGGGGCAATGTCATTCTTTCTGATAGAGGCACAGAATTCCATTGTGTACATAGACCACATTTTCTTCATTCATTCATCTACTAAGGGGCATCTGGGTTGGTTTCACATCCTAGCTATGGTAAATAATGTTGTAATAAAAATAGTTGTGCTGGTAGCTTTGGTATGGTCTTGTGATCATTTGTGTAAATGCCCAAAACTGGGATTGCTGGATCATAGGGGAGCTCTATTTGGTGTCTTTTGAGGAACCTCCATAATACTTTCCAAAGTGGTTGAACAAGTTTACAGACCCACCAACAATGCAGTAGGATTCCCTTCTGTCCATATCCCCTCCAGCATCTGTTGTTATTAGAGTTCATGATTATAACCATTCTATCTGGGGTGAGGTGGTACCTCAATGTTGTTTGACTTGCATTTCTTTCATGGCCAGGGCGGTTGAGCATTTCTTCATGTGTTTATTGGCCATCCTTCTTTCCTCTTCAGAGAAGTATGTCTTTAAGGCTTTA
>NW_012284478.1:0-1461 GCF_000151885.1 Dipodomys ordii
TCACAGTTGTGGCACTTGAATTCCGAGCCTGGACACTGACTCTGAGACTCTGTGCTCAAGTTAGTTAGCACTGGGTCAATTGAGCCATGGAGCCAATTCAAGCTTTTGAGTTGTTAATTGTAGATAAGAGTCTTATGGGAACTTTTCTTCTTGGGCTGGCTTTGAACGCTATACTCAGGTCTCAGCCTCATGAGTAGCCGGGATTACACGCATGAGGACTGGGACCTGGCTTCACATAGACTTTTTTTATTGTGAAAATAACATACAGAGAAGTTACAATTAAATGGACAAGTTATTGAAAAAATTTCTTATCAAGCATTGTTGCCCTGTCCTTTGTTTCCCCTTCCCATACCTTCTTATCTCCACCACACACCTCCCCACCCACCCCCAATTCTCACCCCTCCAAGCCAAAGTTGTAAAGTTCGTTTTTCAAAATATTGGCTTGTATATTTCATTGCTGCAATGGTTCCACCTGTATCCTTTTTTTAAAATGTGTTTTTTCCTTCCCCTCCACAAATTATACCAACATCAAATACAGCGAAAGCAGTGGATATACTGTGGGGAAGGGACATACAAAACAACAAAGAAATCATCTTATGAATATCTTTGAAACAATTGCAAGAAAGAAAAAAATATTTGAATCTTTCTCTTGGGGTATATCTCATTCAACATCAACTTATCTGACCTTTTCTGCATGTCTCGGAAATATACTAGTTTTTACAAATAAGGGAAAACAAGGGACTTATGTTTCTTTGGGCCTAGATTACTTCACTTAATATAATTTTTTCCAAGTCTTTCCATTTCCTAACAAATGGGGCAATGTCATTCTTTCTGATAGAGGCACAGAATTCCATTGTGTACATAGACCACATTTTCTTCATTCATTCATCTACTAAGGGGCATCTGGGTTGGTTTCACATCCTAGCTATGGTAAATAATGTTGTAATAAAAATAGTTGTGCTGGTAGCTTTGGTATGGTCTTGTGATCATTTGTGTAAATGCCCAAAACTGGGATTGCTGGATCATAGGGGAGCTCTATTTGGTGTCTTTTGAGGAACCTCCATAATACTTTCCAAAGTGGTTGAACAAGTTTACAGACCCACCAACAATGCAGTAGGATTCCCTTCTGTCCATATCCCCTCCAGCATCTGTTGTTATTAGAGGTCATGATTATAACCATTCTATCTGGGGTGAGGTGGTACCTCAATGTTGTTTGACTTGCATTTCTTTCATGGCCAGGGCGGGTTGAGCATTTCTTCATGTGTTTATTGGCCATCCTTCTTTCCTCTTCAGAGAAGTATGTCTTTAAGGCTTTAGCCCACTTATTTATTGGGCACTTGTTTCCGCGAGGGTTTGTTGTTGGGGGATTTAATTTTTTGAGTTCCAGGCATATTTTAGATATGAGACCCTTGTCCGTTGTGTGGTGAGTGAAGATCTTCTCATAATGTGTGGTGATGTATG
>NW_012284479.1:0-1744 GCF_000151885.1 Dipodomys ordii
CAATAAGTTTACTGCAAGTTTACTGTGGTCTGTCTTCACTATTAAATTCTGCATGGCCTGTGAATTGATGTCATACATATCCAAATAGCCATTGGTAGAAAATAAGATTTCTCATCCTGTCCTAAAAAACAAAACAAAAACCAATAAAAAATATTATGTATGAGCCCAGCAATTTCCTCTAATTAGAGACCAATCTGCCGTAGTTTTATGAAAAAAATGTCCTTTACTCAATTGCTGCTACTTTTTCTAACCATAAATATAATGAAATCTGTAGTAGACTGTAGAATTGTATACCAGAGCTGTCATTTTAATTCACAAGAAATTCAGACATTTTATATGTTTATTTTTTTGTCAGTTGTGGCACTTGAAATCCGAGCCTGGACTCTGACTCTGAGACTCTGTGCTCAAGTTAGTTAGCACTGGGTCAATTGAGCCATGGAGCCAATTCAAGCGTTTGAGTTGTTAATTGTAGATAAGAGTCTTATGGGAACTTTTCTTCTTGGGCTGGCTTTGAACGCTATACTCAGGTCTCAGCCTCATGAGTAGCCGGGATTACACGCATGAGGACTGGGACCTGGCTTCACATAGACTTTTTTTATTGTGAAAATAACATACAGAGAAGTTACAATTAAATGGACAAGTTATTGAAAAAATTTCTTATCAAGCATTGTTGCCCTGTCCTTTGTTTCCCCTTCCCATACCTTCTTATCTCCACCACACACCTCCCCACCCACCCCCAATTCTCACCCCTCCAAGCCAAAGTTGTAAAGTTCGTTTTTCAAAATATTGGCTTGTATATTTCATTGCTGCAATGGTTCCACCTGTATCCTTTTTTAAAATGTGTTTTTTCCTTCCCCTCCACAAATTATACCAACATCAAATACAGCGAAAGCAGTGGATATACTGTGGGGAAGGGACATACAAAACAACAAAGAAATCATCTTATGAATATCTTTGAAACAATTGCAAGAAAGAAAAAAAATATTTGAATCTTTCTCTTGGGGTATATCTCATTCCACATCAACTTATCTGACCATTTCTGCATGTCTCGGATATATACTAGTTTTTGCAAATAAGGGAAAACAAGGGACTTATGTTTCTTTGGGCCTAGATTACTTCACTTAATATAATTTTTTCCAAGTCTTTCCATCTCCTAACAAATGGGGCAATGTCATTCTTTCTGATAGAGGCATAGAATTCCATTGTGTACATAGACCACATTTTCTTCATTCATTCATCTACTAAGGGGCATCTGGGTTGGTTTCACATCTTAGCTATGGTAAATAATGCTGTAATAAAAATAGTTGTGCTGGTAGCTTTGGTATGGTCTTGTGATCATTTGTGTAAATGCCCAAAACTGGGATTGCTGGATCATAGGGGAGCTCTATTTGGTGTCTTTTGAGGAACCTCCATAATACTTTCCAAAGTGGTTGAACAAGTTTTCAGACCCACCAACAATGCAGTAGGATTCCCTTCTGTCCATATCCCCTCCAGCATCTGTTGTTATTAGAGTTCATGATTATAACCATTCTATCTGGGGTGAGGTGGTACCTCAATGTTGTTTGACTTGCATTTCTTTCATGGCCAGGGAGGTTGAGCATTTCTTCATGTGTTTATTGGCCATCCTTCTTTCCTCTTCAGAGAAGTATGTCTTTAAAGCTTTAGCCCACTTATTTATTGGGCACTTGTTTCCTTGAGGGTTTGTTGTTGGGGGATTTAATTTTTTGAGTTCCAGGCATATTTT
>NW_012284480.1:0-2054 GCF_000151885.1 Dipodomys ordii
CCATTTAAACTTCGATAAGGTAGCTTAAAAAGAATGGAAGAAAGACAGCCTCTTCAGTAAATGGTGTGGCAAAATTGGGTTACTACTTGTAGAAAAATAAAGCTAGATCATTATATATCACCGTGCACCACAATCAACTCCAAATGGATCAAAGACCTTGGAGTCAAAGCAGACACTCAAATAGTCATTTTATAATGATGAACTGCTTAGTGTCTCTGGCTCACATATATAATCCAAGCTATAGTTAGGAATAAAGGTATGAGAAACAAACACTGAGTGTGTGTTGTTCATGATGCTGTGCATTGGCATGATTTAATATTGTTTGTTTCTTATACTACAATGCTCTTATTTTTATTTTTACCTAGGTGGGGGAGATAGGTGCTAGCCAGTGTTGAACCTTCTTTGCCTTGTATGGCATGTAATTGAAATCCTCCTGCTTTCACCTCCCCATGGGCCAGGGTAATATAAGTATTCCATCATGCACAGCCAGGGGTTGGGATCATTGCAGGTAAAACTTCACTGGTCTTGAAATGATGTCCCCACTAGCTAGCTTTACAGGCATATGCCTTCAAAACCTTGTTGTATTCTGTTTCACTTTGAAGTAGTGTTTGTACATACTTAGAGATAAAATGGTAACACATTACATGTATAATATATAGAATAGTCAATATAATTAGCAAGTTGATCTCCTAAAACATTGCAGCTAATGTATTTTGGTAACTTCCTGACTCTGCTAGTCACTTTTTCAAATATACCATAAACATGAATACAATAATAATGTGCACTAGAAGATTGGATGTTGATAGATATAGACAAGTTAGACTATGTGTATTAAATATATATTTATCTATTGTTGCTCTGAAGAACATTATCATATATTCACCATAACAATAGCATCATATATTCACCATGACAATAATTTTCCTGCAGTGTAGAATTTTCCATTTCATAATATGCCATCTTTTAATATTTTTACATTCTCATAAGTATGCATTTTTTCTTGATTCTTGAACTTATTAAGATGGAATTTAAAAAATCCTAGAGTCTCCTAAAATTAGCTCATTTTGTTTGGTTTTGTGTTGCTAAATCATTAAAACCAAGGTTTCCTGAAAGTTATGCTAGCAGACTATATCACTAAATTGTATTTTAATTACATCTTATTATTGTATATTGATATAGGATTTTGCTGTTGCTGTTTTATGATATAGTGTCTTGAAGCCGGACTGAAACTTGCAACCTCACTGCCTCCATTAACAATGCTTTATCACCAGGTTCTGGAGGCTTATAATTATAACTCCAGCTAATCAGGAGGTTGATACCTGATATTTAGTTCAGACAGCCTGAGCAGGAAATTTTATGAGTCTTTCCTCTCTAGTTCACTAAAAAAAAGCTTGCAGCTGAACTGTAGCACAATTGGTAGAGCAACAAGGTCAAGGGAAAGAAGTGTGGGATTGTCATGTAGCCCCCGAGTTCAAGCCCTAAGACACAAATATGCACAGACACACATTCATACACACACATACACACACACATACTCCCACACACTTGTACACGCACAAATTATCAGGCAAAGTTGTACCTTAAATACTTATCCAGAGATTGGACAACAGTCTACTGATTTGTGAAGGTTTTTCCTTGATTATTTTGATGGAGGAGGATAGTTCATGGGACACAGACGACAAGACTTTAGTGAGGAATGCTTTATAAACGACTAGCTTATAAAAAGAACAGGAGCACGGTTTTTATCTTTAAATCTTACATTCCTTCAACTATACTATTTTAAAAAAATAATCATTGAATTATGAGAAAACAATGCACCTCTTCCCTTCTCCCCTTCCCCTCTGTCATAAAATATGACAAAAGATTCAAAAATACTCTTTTATCTTACAAGAATGTACACCTGTAAAAATGTCTGTCTATATGTGTAACAATACATGTGTTTTCCAATACTTGTTTGATTTTCCCACCACTAAGAACTTGCCCTTTTTTCCAGATGAAAGCACACTGGGAGCTTCAAAGGGCAGGCGAGATTAGAAAACAAAAACCTAATAATG
>NW_012284481.1:0-890 GCF_000151885.1 Dipodomys ordii
ACAATAGCATCATATATCACATGACATAATTTTCTGCAGTGTAGAATTTTCCATTCATAATATGCCATCTTTTAATATTTTTACATTCTCATAAGTATGCATTTTTTCTTGATCTTGAACTTATTAAGATGGAATTTAAAAAATCCTAGAGTCTCCTAAAATTAGCTCATTTTGTTTGGTTTTGTGTTGCTAAATCATTAAAACCAAGGTTTCCTGAAAGTTATGCTAGCAGACTATATCACTAAATTGTATTTTAATTACATCTTATTATTGTATATTGATATAGGATTTTGCTGTTGCTGTTTTATGATATAGTGTCTTGAAGCCGGACTGAAACTTGCAACCTCACTGCCTCCATTAACAATGCTTTATCACCAGGTTCTGGAGGCTTATAATTATAACTCCAGCTAATCAGGAGGTTGATACCTGATATTTAGTTCAGACAGCCTGAGCAGGAAATTTTATGAGTCTTTCCTCTCTAGTTCACTAAAAAAAAGCTTGCAGCTGAACTGTAGCACAATTGGTAGAGCAACAAGTTCAAGGGAAAGAAGTGTGGGATTGTCATGTAGCCCCCGAGTTCAAGCCCTAAGACACAAATATGCACAGACACACATTCATACACACACATACACACACACATACTCCCACACACTTGTACACGCACAAATTATCAGGCAAAGTTGTACCTTAAATACTTATCCAGAGATTGGACAACAGTCTACTGATTTGTGAAGGTTTTTCCTTGATTATTTTGATGGAGGAGGATAGTTCATGGGACACAGACGACAAGACTTTAGTGAGGAATGCTTTATAAACGACTAGCTTATAAAAAGAACAGGAGCACGGTTTTTATCTTTAAATCTTACATTCCTTCAACTATACTATTTAAA
>NW_012284482.1:0-682 GCF_000151885.1 Dipodomys ordii
TTTGCCCTGAAATGGACTCAACAACACCAACAGGCACAAAGAATGAGAAGGAATGACTATTATCCACCAAACTTCAGCTTAAAGAGCTGTCCTTACCAGAACTAGGATAAATTGAGCTGGAAAAGGCTGATCTCCATGTAAGGCTCCTGAGCACTAAGGACTAGTGTGCGTGTATGTGTGTGTGTGTGTGTGTGTGTGTGAATACTGGGGCTTGAACTCCGGGAGATGACCTTTAGCTTTTTTTAATCAAGGGTAACAGTCTACGACTTGAACCAAATTTTCATGTCTTGATTTTGAATGGTTAATTAGAGATCAAAGTTTCAGTGTTGCACATGTTCATTCTTTGTCCCTCCTTTCAATGACACCTTTAACTTCTTTTTTTGGGGGGGGGTCCAGTCATGGGGCCTGAACTCTGGGCCTGGGCGCTGTCCCTCAACTCTTCAGCTCAAGGTTAGCGCTCTACCGCTTGAGCCACAGCGCCACTTCCGGCTATTTTCTCTTTGCTTATGTGGTGCTGAAGAATCGAACCCAGGCCCTCAGGCAGGCAAGACAAGTGCTTTACCACTGAACCACCTTCCCAGCCCCACCCTTAAACTTCTGAAAGAGAGATAAATGTGATAAAAATTGAATAGAATGAAAGAAAATAAAATATCATCTTGTTTCTGTTTCCTGGTCACTGATT
>NW_012284483.1:0-4089 GCF_000151885.1 Dipodomys ordii
GGTTGCAACTATTTTTTACATTTCAACTTCTTTATCAATAAGAAGGTAGGCCAAGCACCCTCCGTGTGTCTCAACTCTCTGTAATTTTTTGATATTTGAAACCTGAGATCTGAGGAAATGTGGAGTTGAAAGTAGCGTAGTTATGAAAAACCAGTGAAATTTTGTATCTTAAATAACCCTCTCTATATCAAGATATGGAAGTTTGGTTCAAGTTGTAGAATTGTCACCCTTGATTTAAAAAGCGAAATGTCAGCTCCCTGAATTCAAGACCCAGTATTCACACACACACACACACACACACACACACACACACACACACACACACATTCTCAAAAATAACCAGTGACCAGGAAACAGAAACAAGATGATATATATTTTCTTTCATTTTTTTCAGAAGTTAAAGGGGTCATAGAAAAGGAGGGACAAAGAATGAACACGTGCCACACTGGTATTCAATTCGTACTCTGTTGAAAATGACCTATGCAATTTGTTTTGGGGGAAGAACAGGAAAACAGAAAAAGAGATAAAGTGAAAATTGTCCAAAGGGTAAAATTGTCCAAAAAAATGCACTCAGGGAATTAAAGCTGTGGCTCAATATGAGTGCCATTATTCAGCAAAAGAGCTCAGAGAGAGTGTCCAGGCCCTGGATTGAAGCCTCATGACTGACTAAAACAAAAACAAGAAAAAAGAAATGTAATCATTACCACACGATTGTAACTAAAACCTTTACAGCACAATAATAAAAATAATAATGATAATAGAAGAAGATGATTATGAAGAAGAAGAAGAAGAAGGAAGTTAACAAAAACCAAACCAGTGAGAAAAATTGAGAGAACAAGGGAAAGACTGACCTTTCAAAAAGAAATATATCCATACCTGACTTATATGACTGTAACCTCTGTGAAGTTCAAATTTATAATAAAAACACAAAAGAAAAAACAGAAATGTAGTACTGGAGCCATAACTCAAATGGGAGGTCAGACTAATATGTATGTGATACCAAGGTCAACCCCCTTATCAATTTCTCCTTCAAAAATGGCTCTTCTCATCACTTGTGCTTTCCCTAGCTTATGAAAAGGGGTGCAGTTAAAGAAAGAGAAAGGTAAATTGTCAGGCACAGAACTGTACTTGCAAAGAGAAGTACTCACTAGAACACGTGTTTACTAGACCACTTGATGACTCCATGTTTTCTGAAATAAACAGAACTAGTTGGACTTGAATACATGCTCCACTGTATACTAGATGGGGACTCAAAATTAATGAAACTCTCTGGATCTCAAATTCTTTACAGGTAAAATGAGCATAACAATATGTATCTCACAGCATTATGAGATCTGGTTGTCATCAAACATGGAGTGGTTTTATCTTTGGTGTGTGTGCAACATGCAAACACTGCTGGAAGGAGTATAAACTGGCACGATGTTTACTATATTACTTAACAGTAATACAACATGCCTGTAATCCTACTTACAAAAGAGGCTGAGAAAAGAGGATCAAGATTTTAAGTCTGGACAGGAAAGTGGATCAGATTCATCTCCAATGATCTCTAAAAAAGCTTGAGGTGGAGTTTGGTTCAAGTGGTAGAGTGCTAGACTGGAGCATAAGCCTCAGGAACAGTGCGAAGGCACTGAGTTCAAGCCCTAGGACCAGCACAAGCACACACACATGCACAAGCACACACACACACTAATTTTTTTGTGTTCCTATCACCCTGCTTAACAATACATTTCCTCTTCCAAGCTCACCTGATTTTTTTGTTTTAAAAGGGACTTCCTGTGTAGCACAGGCTGCTCCTAAACTTACAATCCTCCTAGGTACTGGGAGTACAGGCAAGTCTACTATAATTGCCTTCACTCAGTAACACTATTTATAACATATTAGCAAGAAATTCATTCATACTCATGAAGATATTTGGCTTAAAGCTGTTCACAGTAATATTCTACTGTACAAAATGTAAATAATATATCTGGATATGATACTATCCTACCACATGGTAATACCAACCAATACTCAGGAACCTGACACAGGAGAATAAGCAGGTGAGGAAAACTTGGTCTACTCTGCAAAACCTGGTCTCCAAAGGAAAGAAATTCTATAAATATTAATCTACTATGAAACATACAATATGTTAATTTATATAATGTAACAAGTTGATCATTGTTAATAAAAATAAAATCTTGGCAGAAATTTTAAATACATACGTATGCATATATATTTAAACTTGTAGAAATAAAATTTCAAGTGCTTTTATCTGCATCTTTCAGTCTACCTGTCACCTACTTATTTACTGACACATTGATTTCTGTTTAGTCTTCACAAAACACTGTTCTCTCACATAAGTACACAAAATTGTAAAACAAAAAGTACAAAACAAACATTATCATAAATACAAATGTAGTTTAATCCCTACCAAAATAATTTGGAGAAAACATACATTAAGTTAATGGTATTGTATACTGCTCAGGAAGGGGAGTCTAGGAAAATGTAGATTGTATGTTTGTGTGTGTGTGTGTGTGTGTGTGTGTGTGTGTGTGTGTGTGTGTGTGTCTGTCTGTCTGTCTGTCTGTCTGTGTCAGTGTGTTTTCCATGAGTAATATTGGAGTTAGAATTAAACGTATTATTCTTGCTTGGTCTTTTTGCTCAAAGCTGACACTCTACCATTTCAGCCACATCTCCACTTCTGGATTTTGGTTTCTTAATTGGAGAAATATCTCAGATTTTCTGCATGGGCTGCTTTAAACCTGAATCCTCAGTTTTTGACCTCTAAAGTAGAGAGGTTTTAAAATATGAGCCACTGGTGGAAAGCAACTACGTTAACATTTTTGCATGTTTGAATGAATTTTAAAGTAAGACATATATGTTACTTTTGAGAGTGACTGGAAATAGTCATTAACGTTTATCAGAATTTAAAACATACAAAGCTGAGAATGGCAAGTAGCTGAGAACAGAATGGAATAAATCAAAATTACCTATGACAGTTTTCTGTCTGTGCACAGAAATAATTACATTATTGGAGCCCAAGGCCATCAGATAGCTGAGCTCCAGCTGGCTGCTATGCTCATGAAGCCAGCTGGTGCTATTCACAAGAATGTGATGTTGTTGGATGGTAGGGATCAGCTTCAAGTTAAGAATCTGAAATATTTCTATTCATCTAGAAGAGGAAACATACCAGGACAAGAAATGTGATTAAAATTGCTGAATGCAAAAACCATCCAGTCAAAGGAAGACAGAATAACTCTTTCTATATCTGAAAAGAGTATTCTCTCACAAAGAATCATGAGCTGAATATAGTGGTCAATGTTTGTAATCTCTGAACTTCAGAGGCTGATTTGGAAGTTAGCTTGAGGCCAGCCTAAGTTTTAGGCAATCAGAAGGACATATAGTAAAATGCTATCTTAAAACAACAACAACAAAAGACCCAGTGACTGGGAGTGTGTTTAGTGGTAGAGTGCTGACCTTACATGCAAGAAGCACTTGATTTGATTCCTCAGTATGTCGTAAGCAGAAAAACTGGAAGTGGTGCTGTGGCTCAATTGGTAGTGTACTAGCCTTGAGCAAAAGAAATTCAGGGAGAGTCCACAGGCCCTGATTTCAAGCCCCAGCTCTGGCAAAATTAAAAAAAAAACAAGTGCAAAATGCTGTTTGTTGAAATAAATATGTTGAAGAATTTTTATACTCACTAGAAAATTGTGCTGTTGTGAATTCATTATGAACTTTGTTAGGAAAAATTAAAATAAATTAATGAAATATTATCTGGCATTGGAAAGGACTTAGTGAGATGTAAAAATGATTGGTGCCTATAGTTAATTGATACAACAATGTTACAGAAACTTAATTGATACAACAATGTTACAGATACAATCGTGGGTTTGTTCTTTTTCAAAATAATTTTACTGCCAGGCCTAGCTTTTTATATTTTATTTTATTTGTTGTTCGAATCCAGCCAGGGCAGTTACAATTGCATGGGCAGGATAATGTGTACATTTCTTACCAAGCATTGCAGCCTCCTCCTTTGTTTACCCTTCCCATCCCTTCCCAGCCTCCCCCCTCCCCCCATCCCAATCCTTCTCCTTCCCCCCTCCCTCCCCC
>NW_012284484.1:0-1151 GCF_000151885.1 Dipodomys ordii
TTTTCCCTCAAGGGTGGTGCTGTGTATTTCAACCACAGCTTTCCTTCGAATTTTATTTGGGGGATAATATAGAGATAAGAATCTCATGGAATAAAAAAATCATTTGTGTCCCTATCTTGGGGTTCATTTCACATAACATTCTCTTATAAGGTTGTATGGTACCATGTACTACTTTCTGAAAGTGAGGTTAACCATGGGACCTATGGTTCTTTTAGCCTCGCTTATTTCACTTAATAAAATTATTTCCCCGTCTTTCCATTTCCTAGCAAATGGGGCGATTTCATTCTCTCTGATGGAGGCATAGAATTCCAGTGTGTGTGTGTGTGTGTGTGTATCACATTTTCTTGATCCATTCATCTACTGAGAGGCATCTGGGTTGGTTCCATATCTTAGCTATGGTAAATAATGCTGCAATAAACATAGTTGTGCCAGTAGCTTAGTATGGTCTTGTGTGTTATCATTTGGTAAATGCCCAAAAGTGGGATTGCTGCGTTATAGTGAAGCTCTAAGTGGAGTCTTGGAAAAAATTATATTAAGTAAAGTAAGTCAGACAAAAGAAACATAGTTCCTATGGTTTCCCTTATTTGGAATAACTAGTGTATATCTGGGACAAGCATAAGAGTTAAAAAGCTATGTACATACCACCAGATAAGATGATGTTAAGCGAAGTGAATCCCATGATAGGGTTTATAAGTTACCATGTGATTTCTTTTGGTTTTTGTTTTTGTATTTTCCCCCACCAAGGTATAACTCCTGTTTTCACTGTATTTAATGTCGTTGCCTTGCATCTTGTATACACCATTTCTCTAGCTTGGGGAGGGCAAGGGAAAAAAAAATGTTTAAATAGGGCAGGCTGACCCGTTGTAACAATGAGATGCACAAGACACTATGTTGAAAAAGAATCTTTACAATATGGGTGGGGAAGCAGGGAAGGGAGGAGAGGGGTGTGTGTAGTTGTGGAGGTGGGAGGGAAGAAAGAGTCGGGGAAAAACAAAGGAGGAGATAACAATACCTCATAGAAAATGTACTCATTACCTTGCTCATGTAACTATAATCCCTCTATACCATATTTTTACAGTAAAACCTCTTTTATAAAACAGAAGGTGTCATGTACACCAAGTATAGCAGCCCACATATGTAATTCCAGCTGA
>NW_012284485.1:0-2021 GCF_000151885.1 Dipodomys ordii
ATTATGGTTTAAACTCAGGACCTTACCTTCTCACGTAAGCTTTTTCCCTCAAGGGTGGTGCTCTATATTTCAACCACAGCTCTCCTTCGAATTTTATTTGGGGGATAATATAGAGATAAGAATCTCATGGAATAAAAAAATCATTTGTGTCCCTATCTTGGGGTTCATTTCACATAACATTCTCTTATAAAGTTGTATGGTACCATGTACTACTTTCTGAAAGTGAGGTTAACCATGGGACTTATGGTTATTTGAGCCTCGCTTATTTCACTTAATAAAATTGTTTCCCCGTCTTTCCATTTCCTTACAAATGGGGCAATTTCATTCTCTCTGATGGAGGCATAGAATTCCAGTGTGTGTGTGTATCACATTTTCTTGATCCATTCATCTACTGAGAGCCATCTGGGTTGGTTCCATATCTTAGCTATGGTAAATAATGCTGCAATAAACATAGTTGTGCCGGTAGCTTAGTATGGTCTTGTGTGTAATCATTTGGTAAATCCCCAAATGTGGGATTGCTGGGTTATAGGGGAGCTCTAAGTGGAGTCTTGGAAAAAATTATATTAAGTAAATAAGTCAGACAAAAGAAACATAGGTCCTATGGTTTCCCTTGTTTGGAATAACTAGTGTATATCTGGGACAAGCATAAGAGTTCAAAAGCTATGTACATACCACCAGATAAGATGATGTTAAGCGAAGTGAATCCCATGATAGGGTTTATAATTTACCATGTGATTTCTTTTGGTTTTTGTTTTTGTATTTTCCCCCACCAAGGTATAACTCCTGTTTTCACTGTATTTAATGTCGTTGCCCTGCATCTTGTATACACCATTTCTCTAGCTTGGGGAGGGCAAGGGAAAAAAAATGTTTAAATAGGGCAGGCTGACCCGTTTTAACAATGAGATGCACAAGACACTATGTTGAAAAAGAATCTTTACAATATGGGTGGGGAAGCAGGGAAGGGAGGAGAGGGTGAGTGTAGTTGTGGAGGTGGGAGGGAAGAAAGAGTCGGGGAAAAACAAAGGAGGAGATAACAATACCTCATAGAAAATGTACTCATTACCTTGCTCATGTAACTATAATCCCTCTATACCATATTTTTACTGTACATGTACACCAAGTATAGCCAGAAAAAACTGCCAAGACAGCCATCTCAACGAATGAGCTTTCCATAGTGGTTCACATCTGTATTCCTAGCTAATTATGTGGGAGGCATAGGTAGCAAAGTCTCAGTCAATCTAAGATCAGACCCGGGCAAAAAGTTCAAGACCTCAAGTAATTAAATGTACTAGAAGTATGATAAAAGTAGTTGAGATTCTTGATGCTATACAACCAGAGTCCTATCTAGCAAGCAGGGAACCCCTGAATAGAACACTTCCACCAAAAAGCCTAAATAATTTTAGCCTATTTGAACATCTAATTTCAAGGAGCATGACAGATCAGAGATGATGACATTCTCTTTAAAATTAGGTATTCAAAAGAGACAAAGTTATTTAGATTTTGAAAAAAATTGAAAAAGAAATTACATGTGATTTTTGTTAGCTCTGTAATTCTTGAAAACATGAAATGTACTCAAGTATTTAATATATATCCATATGTGTGCATATGTCCATGTATATATGTATATCCAAGTATGTATGTATATATATATGTATACATACATACATATATGTATATGTATACATATTTATGTATATATACATACATACATACAAGTGGTTCATCTCTATTCTGTGTAGCAAATGGTACAAATGAATCTGTATAATCACTATTCCAATGCATGAATAGACAAAGAGAATGAGCAAAGAACTCATATTCAGGAAATTATGGCTAGCCCATAACACTGAAAATCTTTTACATCAGTTTGCATGTTTCAGTTACTGCAGTACAGGGACAGTAGGACGACAGTGGGATACTAGGCAGATGAAATGAGAAATGAGAGATACAAATGTTAAAATATTCTTTCTGATGGGTAAGTAGAATTTCCTCTGTGTATGTGTGTTTGTGTGTGTGTGTGTGTG
>NW_012284486.1:0-4269 GCF_000151885.1 Dipodomys ordii
TCAAGATCCAATAGACTCCACTACCAAATTATTCAAACGGATTCAAAACTTTGGCAAAGTAGAAGGGTATAAAATTAACCCTCAAAAATCAATGGCTTTTCTGTATGCCAACAATGAGAAAAGTGTGCCTGAAATTAGGAAAGCAACTCCATTTGTAATAGCCTCACAAAAAATAAAATACCTAGGAATTAACTTAACCAAAGAAGTGAAGGATATCTATGATAAAAACTTTAAAAAATTCAAAAAAGAAATCAAAACAGAACTTAGAAAATGGCAAAACCTCCCATGCTCCTGGATAGGAAAGATTAACATCGTGAAAATGGCAATACTTCCCAAGGCTATGTACAAATTCAATGCGATACCTATCAAAATTCCAACCTCATTCTTCAAGGAAATAGAAGAGACATTCCAAAAATTCATATGGAACAATAAAAGACCCCGAAAAGCCAAAACACCCCTCAACGGAAAGAACACTGCTGGAAGAATAGCAATACCAAATTTCAAACTCTACAATACAGCCATAGTAATCAAAACAGCTTGGTAGTGGCATAAGAACAGACCTCAGGACCAATGGACTAGAATTGAAAACCCAGAAATGAACCTACAAACCTATAGCGATCTAATCTTCGATAAGGGTGCTAAAAAAATAGAATGGAAGAAAGAAAGCCTCTTCAGTAAATGGTGCTGGCAAAATTGGTTAACTACTTGTAGAAAACTAAAGCTAGATCCTTATATATCACCTTGCACCAGAATTAGCTCCAAATGGATCAAAGACCTCAGAGTCATGAAGACACTCTGAAAACCTTACAGGATGGAACAGGAGAAATCCTAGGTCTCCTTGTCCCAGCCTGAAATTTTCTTAATAGAGACCCGGAAACACAACAAATCACAGAAAGGTTGGGCTAATGGGATTGCATGAAGTTGCAGAGTTTCTGCATGGCAAAGGACATAGCTAGCAACATCAATAGAAAGCACACGGATTGGGAGAAGATCTACACTAGCCATACTAAGGACAAAGGTCTCATATCTAAAATATACTTGGAACTCAAAAAATTAAATCCCCCAAAAACAAATCCTCAAAGCAATAATTGCCCATTAAATAAGTGGGCTAAAGACTTAAAGAGGAACTTCTCTGAAGAAGAAAGAAGGATGGCCAATAGACTCATAAAGAAATGCTCAACCTCTCGCCATAAAAGAAATGCAAATCAAAACAACATTAAGATACCACCTCACCCCAGTTAGAATGGCAAAAAATCAAGAACTCTAATAACAATTGATGCTGGATGGGATGTGGACAGAAGGGAACCTTACTTCATTGTTGATGGGATTGTAAACTTGTTCAACCACTATGGAAAGTAGTATGGATGTTCCTCAAAAGACTCCACATAGAGTTCCCTTATGACCCAGCAGTCCCACTTTTGGGCATTTACCCAAATGTTTACAAACAAGACCACACTAAAGCTACCAGCACAACTATGTTTATTGTAGCATTATTTACCCTAGCAAAGATCTGGAACCAACCCAGATGCCCCTCAGTAGGTGAATGGATCAAGAAAATGTGGTATATATACACAATGGAATTCTATGCCTCCATCAGAAAGAATCACATTGCCACATTTGTTAGGAATTGGAAAAGCTTGGAAAAAATTATATTAAGTGAAGTAAGCCAAGCCCAAAGAAACAAAGGTCCCATGGTTTCCCTTATTTGCAATATCTAGTATATGTATGAGTCAAGCAGAAAAGGTCAGATAAGGTGATGTCAGGAAAATAAACCCTAAGATATGTATTTTAAATGTTTTTTTTCTTTCATGCATTTCTTTCTAAGGCAATTATAAAATTATTTCTTTGTTGCTTTGTAAATCCCTCCCCCACAGTATTACCCCTGCTTTCACTGTATTTGATGTCGGTTTAATTTGTGGAGGGGAAGGGGAAAAACAAGTCGTTTAATTAAGAATACAGGTGGACCTGTTACAACAATGAGAAGTACAAGCTGTCATGTCAAAAACGAACTTTACAATTTGGGGGGGGGAGGATTGGGTGAAGGAGAAGGGAGGATGGGAAGGGATGTGAAGGGTAAACAAAGGAGGACGCTACAATGCTTGATAAGAAAAGTACTCACTATCTTGCCCATGTATTTGTAACCCCTGTGAACTGTATTTTCACAATAAAAAAAAGAAAAAAAAAGAAAAGTGAGTATAAATTAGAGAGACTGCAGAAATAACATTAGGGTTTTTACTGTCTCTACCTATTAATGTACTTTTATTTCTTGGTATTGAAACTCTCCTCTTGTTATTATTGTATATAATCCAATTCAGTTTATAACTGTATTCAATGTGGAAACTCTAGCTTCAAAGTATTGTGAAGTTTTTTTTTCCTTTTCAATAAGCATATCATTGTCAGGCTACACTGTGTTCATCATCATCATCTTTATCAAAATTATTATTAGCATCATAAGTGCTAATTAATGAAAGTCTTATATGTCCCTATGGTTTTGCTATTATTTTCTTTTGATTAGTATTTTAATGTTAAAACTGTGCATGCGTCCATATTAAAATTTTGAACAAATTAAGAAACAAAAAAACTAAACCATATCAAGTGGCTTGACTATGAGTTTGTAATGAATTATGGAATACATTTTTGAAGCATTGCTAATTTTTAACCAGTATGAATTAACTTCCTCTCTCCCCCTCATTACACACAAATATTTAAGAGTTTGGACAGAAATTTTTCAAGTAATACACTGTAAATATTATTACAATATCATAAGTAGATCTAAAATTCCCTTGAAAGTAAAAGCTCTACTTTCTATTGAAATATTAGTCATTTTATTCTAGGAAACTTTTACAAAAATAGACTGTATATCTTTGAAATATAAAAGTTCAAAAATGGTAGCAAAAATTTTTAGAGAGAGTCTGTCTTCAGAAATATTTGTATATATAAATACTAATGTTATGTGTAGAATGACAAATTTTTACAGATTGTCATCATAAATATATACATATATCTAAATTTATGTGCAGAATGATGTACACTATAGTGAAACAAAAATCTTAAAACATAATTAAAATAAAAAAAATACATCACACCAAGTGCCAGTGACTCACTCTTATAATTCGACCCATTCTGGGTAATGAGATCTTAGAAATGTGTTTGAAAGTGGCCCAGACAGAAAAGTACTTGCTAGATTCTTATCTATAATTAACCACTAAAAACATGAATTACCTCTGTGCCTCAAGTTGGAGATTGCTGTCCTTGAGCATAAAAAGTCTTAGGGATAATGCCCAGGCCTTTCAAACAACAACAACAAAATGTATCACATTAATTTCACAAAAGCATCTTTTAACTGCTGTGAACATTTCTTAGAAACATGAGAAAATGCACCTGGAAAATGTTAAGTAAAACGTATAGAATATTTATGTCTATGTAGAAGACATGACTATTTAGATTGTTTAAGATATTTACGTAATGATAAGAATTAAGAATAATGATGGGTAGGTAATATATTGGCAGTGTTTGTCATTGTATTCCATGATATGAATAGAATCGATTGCTTCTAATGGTTATATAAAATTACTCTTGCGTCATACATGAAGTATAATAAATGATAAACATTTTACACGTTTTCACTGGAAAGGCACATCAATTCTTATGTAATTTCAAAGCAACTGAGAAAATTATTCCAAGGCTGGTTTGCTCATAGACTATATTTCTTCTCTTGTTCTCGATCTCATATGTTCATAGAAATTAAAAGTCCCAAAATTCAATGGATTTGGGCATTCAGGAACATCCTCATAGATACTAATATTGGAATCCCTTAAGTGGAATAGTTTATTTCATTTGTTACTTTCACAGATAAATCAAGATGATAGTGTATTTTGTTTCTTTTCACTGCTATTGGCTCTTTTCTTGAGAATTCTTTTTCCGTAGCAAAGTAGAGAAAAACAACTGGATTGACCAAGTAACATATGGCTTTCATAAGATGCAGATGCATAGATTTGTGTCTTCTGTCATTTGCCAAAAGTTTCTTCCAGAAAAGGTTATCAATTATTTATAAGTCCTGCTTAATTCCTAGGTATTCCAGTTATCACATATACTTTTTGACGGAGTTATCTCAGAATAAACTCCAAATAAACAGACAAAAAATCCTCAAAATGAACGGAAATCATATTATTGTTTTAAATGTTGCAGTTTACAAAGTCTTTAAGCAAACCCAGCAAATATCTTTTTAGCTATTCTGCATCCCGTGTGAAGCCCCTATCAATAGCTTCT
>NW_012284487.1:0-3554 GCF_000151885.1 Dipodomys ordii
TCAATGTCTTGGATGTAGTGTTTGTCTTCCATTCCTGCTTTGCTCCCAGTGGGGCTCCCCCCTGGGTTGCTGCTGTCTTTTAGAGATAGCTTGCTATCCTGGGTGTTGATAAACCTTGTAATATTTCTCTGTGATTTTCTCATGGTTATTCTGGGATTATTGCAGACTAATCTGAAATTTTGTTTTGGTCAATAGGTGTCTGTCTTTGCTTGGTTAGTGGTTCTGTGCTGGTAGAGAGAGTCTGTACCAGATCTCGGTTCTGTTGGGGGCCGACCTCCAGCTGCTGGACTGACCCATACAGGATTCTCAGCTCTCTGCTGTAGATCACTGGCAGTTCCCGCCTTTAGAAGGGTTGAGCAGCCTAGACTGCTCCTGTTTGTTCCTACTGGTGCTCTTGGCAAGTGCAGATGTGCTGGATGTACTCTCCCAGATGCTGGAGTCTTCTATGGTCTCTTGATGTTTTGTTTTACTTTTTTGGCGATTTGTGTGCTTGAACTCTGGTCTTGGGTGCTGTCCCTCAGCTCTTCAGCTCAGGGCTGGCACCCTACCATTTGACCCATAGCACCACATCTGGCCCTTTCTGCATATGTTTTGCTGAGGAATCAGATCCAGGGCCTCTTGCAAGCACTGTGATGCTGAGCACCTTACCAGCCTGAGCTCCTGACTATTATTGGGTGCTGGAGGCCTGTGTTGTTCAATACCTAGCCTAGAATACATGGGTCAGGTTTTTGTGGGGTTTGGGCTTCTCTTGTCCTGAACCACCCCCCCCCCCGCATCTTTTGCTGTCACAGGCATGATTACCAGGAGTGCAGTTCCTTGTTTTTCTCCCCTCTGCTGAGGCGTATGCTCAGCTTCTGATTTCAGTTGGGAGGAGTTGGTTATGTTGCTCAAGCACCAGATCCCCAGGCCTGGTCCCAGACCCCAGCCTGGGCACACCTGTTGGACCTGTGCTACTGTTTATCCCACCTAGATTACACAGCTTGGAGTACACAGTTCAAATTTCTTCCACCGTTGGGTGTCTTGACCCAGTGGCACTGTTCCAGGCTTGGGCATTTAAACTTCCTTCCAGGGTCTCTCTTGTTCTAGCCTGGCCAGCTGAGTGTGATCCATGGGCTGGTGGAGCTCTTGAAAAGTTTCTAGTTTTAGTGGGTCCTGTGGTGCAGGTTTTGGGGTAGGGGGTCTGGGGATTCCCACCAGCTCTGGTCTCCCTTGAGAAATACACTGTCCCCTGCGGGGTACTCACCCTGGAGCTAGTTGTTTCTGTGTGACGTAGGTTGTTGGTTGCCATTGCAGTCAGAGTTCAATTGAGGTGGTTGTGGGCTAGGCTGAGAGGTGGTGGCTCTGTGTGTTTCTTTTCTGTCACTGCCTCCATTGACACTGTTTGGATCTGCTCCACGGGATGAGCCTCCGGCCTCCACCCGAGGGGTGGGGAGGGGCGTCTGTGCAGGTTCTGATTGCTAGGGTTTGTCTCTGTTTGCGCTCTCTGGATCAGCACCAGTTCCTTTCAGTTCTGCTCTGGTGTTCTGTGGGCATCTCATGTATCTCTGAGGTTC
This sequence comes from Dipodomys ordii, assembly GCF_000151885.1. Lineage (NCBI taxonomy): Eukaryota > Metazoa > Chordata > Mammalia > Rodentia > Heteromyidae > Dipodomys > Dipodomys ordii. The sequence continues at coordinate 1,554 of NW_012284487.1, forward strand.
CTGCCATGGGGCTGAGTGGCTTTGGTGGGATGGAGCCTCTCTGCTCCAATGGAGAGCGAGGGAAAGGGGTGGGATCTTTGTGTAAGTTCCCTGCTCAGAGTTTTCTTCATTCGTCAGGATCAGCCAGTCTGACACTGATAGCTCACGGGTCTTTGGTGCGGGTGATCTGCAGACAACTCCCTGTGTCTCTGGGCCACCAGCAGCTCCCACCAGGCCGGGATGGCCATGGCTTGGCACGCTGCTTTGTGGCCAATAGACATTGGGGGAGGCGTCTTCAAGCTTCTCTGTTGTGAAATTATTCTTTTCAACTCGTGTTTTTCTCTGGATGTTGATTTTTTTGTTGTTGTCGGTCTCTTGGGGAGAATAAACGTTGGAACTCAAACTCTCTTTTTGGTTGGGGAGAGCTGTGGCGTTCCCCTACTTCCCCGTCACCATCTTGGACCCCCTCAAGTTTTTGCTTTTTTTATTCAGAAATTATTTTAATTTATCTGTTGAAATGAGTACTAAAGAAACTAAAGATATTTCTGGTGCTTATGTGAAAAATTATACTTTAAAATATTCTGTATTCTGTTTGTATAATACCCATAATCTATTATATTCTTTCCTAGATATAAGACTTTGAATTCTACATTTTTTATAATATATAGGTTCACTAATAAATGTGTCCTTTCAGATTGCATTCCATACCAAAACAGTTTAAGATTTCTTTTTTACTAGGTCTTTATAGTATATTTCTTTGGAATAAAATGACAATGTTGTCTAATTTTAAAAGTTTTATAACGGTTATGCTATGTAAAGGCCTTTCTAAGGTGAAAATTTAATACATTGATGTCAAACTAACTTTTATTTATATGAATTACATGTATTGTTACACTTGTAATTTTGTAATCAACTTTTTAATAATTGTTTTTCATTTCTTGCATCTGAAGAATGAAAAATCTGGAATAATTCACAGATTTTCATATCATCTTTGCAATTGCCATGTTAATCTCTGTATTGGTGTAATTTGGGTACATGTACTGCTGAAGCATGTAATGTCCTCTAAATATAGGTAGTTAATGATGCAATATGTATACAGGATTATATCCTTGGGTGCCTGTTTGTAACAAGGAAACCTTATTGTTCCTAACAATGCTAATGATCTTATTTCCCTAAAATTCTGTGTACAATGGAAAATAATTATATTGTTCAGTTGATTGCTCACGTTTGTAATTTTTTTGTCAATGACTATTTTAAATCTTTTTCATTTTAGTTTAATCATACTTTGAAGCATTTTAGCTAGGTCCAAAGGGGATAGCTTTTTCAAGTACTTATTTATTCAACTGAGTTTGCTCTGTGTAGCTAACGGATTCAAAGTAAGCCTTGCTTAAGAGCTACTTCTAAACTTCTACAGCTGAAATTTTCCCAAATGTGGTCTCATTGGCACAAATGTCTACCTGACACTTTACCCTTCTTCCATGTAGGATCAGACCAACCAGAATATCTTACCCTGATCGTGTAAATTGTCTTACTTGAACAAAATAAAACTTAGTTCCAAGGGATCATAGAAAAATGAATATTTCAGACAGAACTTTTCAGACTAGAAGGTTTTTATCAAAATATAATTGTTTATTATACCTACCATTTCAAAAGTAGCTAATGCCAAGAGGGTGAAAAAATTGTTCATATGCATGATTACCTAATGTCCTGGCCTGTCTACCTTCCAACCATGCAGGAACTTAGACTACTGTCTTTCTATCACCAAATATTTTCATAGCTCCAGGAGAAGTCCATATGTTTCTCCTTGTTATTAGGCCTTAAATTGGTAATGCTTCCTTTTGCCTCCAGTCTGTAAATCTATAAAAGGTAAAGGTTTAAGTCTAACTCTATCAAACACTGAGGTAGAGATAATGGAAAAATACTTTAAAACAGAGTTACTTTTGATACCCTAACCAAAACAGAACAATGCAAAACATGTGCCATTTTATTATATTATATATAGTTATATATTTTATATTTATA
>NW_012284488.1:0-12865 GCF_000151885.1 Dipodomys ordii
CATGGACATTCCTCATACAATAAAGGCTGTATATGACAAACCTACAGCCAGCATTATCCTCAATGTTGAAAAACTAAAGCCATTTCCTCTTAACTCAGGAACAAGACAAGGATGCCTACTCTCTCCACTTCTCTTCAATCTAATATTAGAATGCCTAGCTACAGCAATAAGACAAGATGCAGACATAAAGGGGATCCAAATAGGGAAAGAAGAAATAAAACTCTCCCTCTTTGCAGATGACATGATCTTGTATTTAAAGAATCCCATAGACTCAACTCCCTAATTACTCAAGCTGATTCAAAACTTTGGCAAAGTAGCAGGTTATAAAATTAACCCCCCAAAATCAATGGCTTTTCTGTATGCCAACAATGAGAAAAGTGTGGTTGAAATTAGGAAAGCAACTCCATGTGTAATAGCCCCACAAAAAATAAAATACCTAGGAATTAACTAAAGAAGTGAAGGACCTCTATGATGAAAACTTTAAAATCTTAAAAAAGGAAATCAACACAGAACTTAAAAAATGGCAAAACCTTCCATGCTCCTGTATTGGAAAGATTAACATTGTGAAAATGGCAATACTTTCCAAGGCTATCTACAAATTCAATGCAATACCTATCAAAATTCCAACCTCATTCTTCAAGGAAATAGAAGAGGCAATCCAAAAATTCATATGGAACCATAAAAGACCCCGAATAGCAAAAATGCTCCTCAACGGAAAGAACACTGCTGGAGGAATATCAATACCAAATTTCAAACTCTACTATAAAGCCATAGTAATCAAAACAGCTTGGTATTGGCATAAGACAGCCACAGGACCATGATAGAATTGAAAACCCAGAAATGACCTACTGACCTATAGCCATCTAATCTTCGATAAGGAGCTAAAACATAGATGCAGAGACAGCCTCTCAGTAATGGTGCTGGCAAATTGGTTAACTACATGTAGAAAACTAAAGCTAGATCCTTATATATCACCCTGCACCAGAATCAACTCCAAATAGATCAAAGACCTTGAACACAAAGCAGACACTCTGAAAACATTACAGGATGGAATAAGAGAAAGCCTAGGTCTCCTTGGCTCAGGCCGAAACTTTCTGAATAGAGACCCGGAAACACAACAAATCAAAGAAAGGTTGGACAAATGGGATTGCATAAAGTTGCAGAGCTTCTGCAAGGCAAATGACATAGCTAGCAAGATCAAAAGAAAGCCCACGGATTGGGAGAAGATCTTTACTAGCCATACAATGGTCATGGGTCTCATATCTAAAATATACTTGGAACTCAAAAAATAAATCCCCCAACAACAAATCCTCAAAGAAACAACTGCCCAATAAATAAGTGGGCTAAAGACATAAAGAGAAACTTCTCTGAAGAGGAAAGAAATTTGGCCAATAGACACACGAAGAAATGCTCAACCTCCCTAGCCATAAAAGAAATGCAAATCAAATCAACATTGAGATACCACTTCTCCCCAGTTAGAATGGAAAAAATCAAGATCTCTAACAACCGCAGATGCTGCAGGGGATATGGACAGAAGGGAACCTTACTTCATTGTTGGTGGGAGTGTAAACTTGTTCAACCACTTTGGAAAGCAGTATGGGGGCTCCTCAAAAGACTTCACATAGAGCTCCCCTACGACCCAGCAATCCCACTTTTGGGCATTTACCCAAATGTTTACAAACAAGACCACACTAAATCTACCAGCACAAATATTTGTATTGCAGCATTATTTTCCATAGCTAAGATATGGAACCAACCCAGATTCCCCTCAGTAGATGAATGGATTCAGAGAATGTGGTATATATACACAATGGAATTTTATGCCTCCATCAGAAAGAATGTCATTGCCCCATTTGTTAGGAAATAGAAAGACTTGGAAAAAATTATATTAAGTGAAGTAAGCCAAGCCCAAAGAAACATAGTTACCATGGTTTACTTTATTTGCAATATCTAGTATATGTATGAGTCAAGCAAAAAAGCTTAAATAATGTGATGTTAGGAAAAAGAACCCTTAGCTATGTATTTTAATGTTTTTTTTCTTTCATGCATTTGTTTCCAACACATTTATAAGATTATTTCTTTGTTTCTTTGTATGTCCCTCCCCCACACTATAACCCCTGCTTTCACTATATTTGATGTAGGTATAATTTCTGGAGGAGATGGGGAAAACCAAGTTGTTTAAGGATACAGGTGGACTTTTTGCAACAATGAGAAGTACAAGTTGTCATGTCAAAAACGAACTTTACAACTTTGGTGAGCGGGAGATGGGGAGGATTGGCAGTGGGGGTGGTGGAAAGGCTGGGAAGGGATGTGAAGGGTAAACAAAGGAGGAGGCTGCAATTCTTTATAAGAAATGTACTCATTTTCTTGGCCATGTAATTGTAACCCCTCTCTACAGTATGTTCACAAAAAATTAAAATTAAATTAAAAAAAGAAAGGTTTATATGGCACCTTTTCTGGAAAAAAATGAGTTTCTTAGCATTTCCTGCCATTTGGAGGTGGCAGGACCAGGATTTGAAATGTGGGCTCCAGCTCCCACCACTTAAACCCGAAGATAGGGAATTCACTGGTCTGTCTGAGAATATCAGCAAGACCAATGATTAAGTAGGCACTAGTGGCTCTCAGCAGTCCTCAATGATACTTACAAAGCTGTGAAAGGAGATTCATGGTCAAAGTCACCCTAGGCTGGAAAGTACTTGAGACGCCTGTCCAACTTCAGTGTCAACAAATCCAGAAGTAGAGCCATGTGGCTCCAGTGGTAGAGGGGTATCTTTGAGCAAAAGCAACTCACGAACTGTGCCTAGGTCCTGAGTTCAATGTCCGGGACTGGCAACAAACAGACATACACAACAATCTGTGTAGACATCCGGCTGTTTGTTGGTTGACACCACTACCAGAATTTGCGGAAGGTAGAGGTAACTGAGTGGTAAGCAAGAGTCTCGAGGCGAATTTGGAGTACAATAGGAAATTGGCAACCTAGTCAGTGAGTGGGAGAATAGAGGATTTCCCAGAGCCTGGGAATGTGGCCAGCCCACCTTTCCCATCCAAGCGCTCAGATGTCTGAAACAACAAGACTCTGAGACAGAGCTGTGGGCAACAAACTACTGCCAGAACACCAGCAGAAGAATCCTCACGTCATACCTTCAACATTCAAGAAAACAAAGAATACAAAAAAGGGAAGGATTCCAAACACAAACACCACTGGGGAGGGTGATTCAACGGAGAGTCTGGCCAAAGGTGATGCTTACAACAGGCCTCCCCTGCCTTTGGACACAGTCACAGCCACCAGGGTCCAGAGTGTCAATTGTCCAGATACCACCAAGAATCTGCAGAGGTGATACTGACATGTGGTGCCTTCCCTGGACTGCAGCAAAAGAAGAAACCAGGTGCTCTGTGCCAAGATCCAACCACTGAAGCAGGAAAAGAAAGACCTGCAGGATTGACAAGGGAAAGAGAAGGAGAAGGTAGCCCAAGTGCACAAAGCACCAAGAACAGAGCTAGACATCCACACGCTACCCATACAGTGGTTGGTTTTAGCAGAAAGTGATTTACAATCGGCACCAGCCCACATGCAGCTCGCGGCCCATGAGAGAGAAATGAAGCATGAGGCTCTCACCAGCTGCCTACTGGCCGCAGAGCAGTGCATGGGGGAGCTGGAGATGGTGGCTTCTGTGGTTACTACTTACAGAAGGATACTGAAATGTTGTTTGAACAGCTGAATGATGTAACACTTCAGCTCAAGGAAAAGACCAGAAGCTTCTATGACCTGGAGCAAGTGAACACAGAGTTTTCGGAGAAGCTGGAAGCACTCTGGACATAGAGGAGCAACAGGAAGAACAGAATCTGCAAGTTCCAACAAGTGTTGCAGAGGCGTGATGTACTAAAGAGGCTACAGGACAACCTGAGCTGAATGGTGACCACAGCAAATCTGGAGACAGTCACCTTCTCCCCGAACCTGAGCATTGAGAGGTCCATGCTGAAGGAGGAGGCCTGGTAGCTGACTGAGCAGGTAAACCAACTGACAGAGGAGAAGGAATGAGAATCAAAGTAGGTGCTGCACCTAGAAAATAGTTGAGGGAACTGAGAACGAAGCTGGCAGAGCCATGGCCCCCCAAGGTTCCATCTCAGGAGGAACAGCAATCGCAGACCCATGCCTACTGCACGAAGATGGGGTTGAAAAACCTGGAGAAACAACTTCACATCTAGGTCCAGGCAAATCAGAGGCTCCATCTCCAGATTGCGGAGCAGCAGGAGCAACTGGGAAGACTAGAGGAGAAAACCAAAGATCGGCAGGAGATCCCCGAGACCCCACGATATGCATGTGTGTGCAACCCACAGCTGGAGGAACAGCTGGCCTTGCTGTGGGACGCTCTCTCCAGGGTGAGCAGTGAGAAGGAGTATCTCACCAGCATCGTGGACTCAGTGCAGCAGGTGAAGAAACATCTGCGGGAACAGCTGGACTGCTAAGAGGAGAAGCTAGAGGAATGGAAAGAGGTGGCTGAGAGAGAGAGCCGAGCAGCTCGGGAGCTGCAGGGGCAGCAGGAGCAGTCCCTGGCCTAGCTGCAGGAGCTCAGAGCCACCTGAGAGTAGCACATCACTTCAAATGAGCAGCTTTGCTCCAAGTAGTATGTCCTGCAGTAGCACCTGCAGAAGCAGACCCAGTAGTTGGAGCAGCTGAAACAAGTGCAGGGTCCAAACAAATGGAGGGACTAGGTGGTGCCCCCAAAGTGGCAGGACAGTTTCAAGTGCCTGGAAGTGACCAGTCCACAGGAGGAGCACCTGCAGGCCCAACTGAGCTTCCTGGCTTTCCCTGGGGAAGGGGAAGCTGTGAACCCTGGAGAAGCAAAAGCTGAGGAAGCAACTCTCCTCGATGTGCCCATGGCAGAGGATGGAGATGTCCCCCAAACTGAGAGGGATGTGGTTCTGTTAGCACTCTCAGAGCTGAGATCCACAGGGGGAAACTCCTGCCCGACTGCTGCAGGCACTCCCCCTTCCCCGGACAGCTCAGTACCAAATAGAGCTGGAGCCACGGGTCCCTCACCCCATGAGCTGCCACCACAACACATGAGAGAAAGAGAAGTGGGACATGTGGGCATCCGAGAAGAAAATCTGGTTCATCCGCAACCTGCCTGGTGAGGTGGACTTCCAGAGTCCTGCAGATGAGCTCCACCATTGATGCAACCAGCTGTCGGCACATATCTGCACCGTCTAGGAATCCCTCTTGGCATGTAAAGGACAGATGTTCATTCTGGATCAGCTGTGTCAGGAGAAAGCCGAATGCATGTGCCGGCTGTCCCAGGAGAAGATGAAGAGTAGATAGCTGCAAGGGTTTCTGTCGATCCTACACGGGGCTCCAGATACCGACAGAGGCTGAGCTCTCCACCAGTCCAGCTTCTTCAGAGGCCTCAGGCTCCTGGGTGGGCAAAATGAGGAAGGCACAAAAAGGTTTTGAAGAATTGCTACTTCAGGATAGTGTGGAAACTGCAAGAGGAGAAGTCAGGGTTCGCTGCCCCATACAGGACTCCGCCACAGAGCATGTCCTGCTGCAGATCCCCACATCCAGAACTACCCACAGCTGGTGCACTCAGGCTTGCAGTGCTCCATCCCTTTTCTCTGTAGACTGATGGGGTTGATGAATCCCTATGTGACATACTGAGTTCCCAAATCCTCAGCAGCCACCAGAACTAGGTGGCCAGGTGGGGTTCTCTAGGCCTCCATCTACCTGGTGATAGGAAGAGTAACCTGTGGGCCGATTAGAGCAGAGGCTTCTGGGAGGAGGTCCAAATTCCAGGGACATCTAATGGCCCATTGGTGGCCAGGGAAGAGGCCCATGTTATGCTTATCACAAAGCATAAATTGTTTCTAAAGGGAAAATAAAGCCTCCAGAAGGATTTGTTCTTCCGGTTATGGGGCTTGAACTCAGGGCCTGGCCACTGTCCTTGAGCTCTATTTGATCAAGACTGCTGGTCTACAAGTTGAGCCCCACCTCCCCTTCCAGCTTTATCTTTGTGGAATCAAACCCAGGGCTTCAGACTTGCTAGGCCACCATTCTACCACTGAGCCACATTCTCAGCTAGGATGATACCCCTCCCCCAAACCCATATGGACAATCCTCAGATAAATAGGAATTAGGGGCTAGGATGGATATGAAGCACAAGTCTGGTTTACATGGAAATACTTCCTTGCCCCTTCTTTGACACCCTTATTTAAAGTTTCTCTTTTACTATTGAGGGATGAGAGAGGGAGAAGGACATCCGAAAGAGGAGTACCAAGAACAGTGCCCTCCTGAGTGCCACAGTCTCCCCCACACAAGTGGTGCTACAGATTCCCATCTTACCTGACTCAATGTTGTGTCTACACTGTCTCCCTACGTCTGCAAGGCTCAGAATGAAATAATTGTCAGCCCTGGCTTCAGCCCACACCCAGAGTAGAAGCCTAGTCCCAGGCTGGCTTCCACCTCTGACTTCCCTGAGTTAGGCTGGACCCACCATTCACCACTGTGTTGGTGTCAATGATCTCATGGATGGATTTCAGGAAGAACGTCTATGGCAAAGAGCAGAATCAGCTGTGTGAGCAGGGAGGAAGGAGCCAGGGAAATTGGTCGGGGATCTTCGTTCTTGAAGCCTTGCCGTCAAGCCAGAGCCATCCTGACCTGAAGCACGGCCAAGGACAAGGACTGGACAAGATAGAAAAGCATGGGACTAAAGGAGGTACTGCTTTATCTTGGCACTCTTGAAATTTCCAATATTTGGCCCATGTCAATCCCAAAGCCAACATGCAATGCCTCTCCTTGTTGTTGTTGTCCATGAGCATTGTCCCTGAGCTCTTTTTCTCAAGGCTTGCACTCTACCACTTGAGCCACAGGGACACTTCTTGTTTTGCGATGATTCTTTGAGGATAAGAGTCTCACAAACTTTCCTACCCAAGCTGGCTTGGAAGCCAGATCTCACCTTCCTGAGTAGCTAGGATCACAGGCGTGAGTCACCAGTGCCCAGCATGTGATTCCTGTTTAAAGTCTGTAAAAGGAATCCCAAAGGGTCTGGATAGACCATGACCCAATCAAGGAGCTGGGATTGGGGAAGGCTGATGTTATAGCCAGTCTGTTCCCCAAAATTATAGATGTCAGGTGGTGTTGGATGCATCGAACTCCAAGGCCAACAACCACCAGACTTAGTGGAGAAAAAGGTAGAGAATACCCAAAGGTTACAGTGTAGAAATCTCTGAATTTGCATGCACATGGTGTGTGTGTGTGTGTGTGTGTGTGTGTGTGTGTGTGTGTGTGTGTGTGTGTGTGTGTGTTTACCAAGGCTTGAAGAGCCTAGGTGGTAACCTTTAGCTTGTTTGCACAAGTTTGGTGCTCTAACATTTGAATTATAATATTTCTTCTTCCCAGCTTTTTGGTGATTCTTTGGAGATAAGAGTATGCCCAGGCTAGCTTTGAATCTTGATTGATCCTCCAGTGTCAGCATTGAGTAGCTAGAATTATAGGCATAAGCCACTGGCATGCAGCTGCACGGATGTCTTTTCATACTTTCTGTTCTAACAGCTGTCTACTTTCCCTGGCCTAGATCTCTGACCTCTACATCAACTTCCAGCAGCCCCTGACTCTGTGGAGAACATAATGCTCAAACCTGTCAGTGCATCCTATTTCTTTGTTCTCAGGGGAGAGTATTTTTCCTCTGAAGCCTGGAGGGTTAGGGAAAGGGGAAGGAGGGATAGCTGTAAATGGGTGCTCGGCTAGGAAATAGGTATTCTGTTTTATCCAAGAAGGAAAGCGTGGCCAGATGCTAATGGCTCATGCTCTCATATTCTTAGCTCCCTCAGCACGCTGAGACCGGAGGACTAACATTAAGATGCAGCCCAACAAGAAATGTCTGTGAGAATCTCCTCTCCCAAGAACCACCTGAAAGCTGGAAGAAAAGCTATAGCTCAAGTGGTAGAGGGCTATCCTTGAATGAAAAAACTGAGGGACAGAGCACGGGCCCTGAATTCAAGCCCTACTACCAAGATGCACTCATGCACATGTGCGCACAAGCACACACACACACACACACACACATATACATATATATGTATGTATATATATAAATATATATTTTATACATATATATACATATACATACATATATACATATATATATATATATATATACATATATATATGGCACTACTGTGGCTTGATCACAGGTCCTCAGAACTTCCTGGCTGCAGCTCAGTTTTCTGGAGGCTGGTGGCCTAATACTGTGACCCCATTTATGGATTGGACATTGTAGGCTGTGAGTTGAAATCCCTGCATGGCCAATAATGTATTCATGGAGCAAGAAGCCAATTTTGTCCCATTTTTTTCCTTCTCTGTGAAAGTCCTGGGTCTCAGTATATGTGATATGATGTAATAAAATAAATGTTTTATGTGTAATAATACTAAATAATAAGGGTAAAAAGTGTCATTTGGAATAAACCCATGTATGTAAATAGATCTCATATATGAGTATTATTTTTTTCAGTACTGGGATCAATTCAAGCCCTTGGAACATTTCTGAACTTCTTGTCTTCTAGGACGGTGATCTTCCCCTTCACCCACAGTGCCGCAGAGTTACCCAGACCCTGAGTTTAAATTCCAGGCCTGCCAGTAAAATGTTGCAAATTCCAAGCCAGAGCCTTATTATTATTATTGTTGTTGTTGTTGTTGTTGTTATTTGTTTGTAGTCCAAGTACCGAGCTTGAACTCAAGTCTTGGCATCTCTGCCAAAGACGATCCTGGGATCTTAGGTCCTTAGTTCAAATCTCAGGACTGGCAAAAAAAAAAAAGGGAAAGGATAAAACTGAGAAGTTCAATAAGGTGGTTTTACATTTTTTTCCCTTTGTATTGTACCATCCTGGGGCTAAATAACAATGCCCAGACAATGTACATGACCTTACATTGCTGATGTTTGGTGGGATATTAGGGAAGCCAAGCCGAAATCAGCAACTTAGGCCTGAAGGTTGAATCCTGGGACTCCCAATAATGAACGGCTGGCGGGAGATTCTAAGAAATGCTTTCCAGAGCTGTGAAGGTGGCTCAGTGGTAGATTGCTTGTCTTGCATGCTAGAGGCCCTGGGTTCGATTCCTCAGCACAACATAAGCAAAAAGAAAAAAGCCACAAGTTGCGCTGTGGCTCAAGTGGTAGAGCGCTAGCCTTGAGCTGAAGAGCTGAGAGAGAGTGACCAGGCCCAGAGTTCAGGCCCCACGATCGGCCCCCCAAAAAAAATTAAAACAAATTAAAATTAAAATTTAAAAAAGAAACGCTTTCCAGTAGGCATCTGTACAAATAGAATGTTGTAAAAGTAAGAATTACATTAGTAGTGTATGATTATATTGTAAAATTATTCACAACAATTATACTACATTAACTAATTTTCAATTAATACTTAATTATGCATTTAATCATGATACTTAAAAAAGGAAGGAATAATTTAATTGGCAATATTTGGTAGAAATATCAAATATGCAATTTCATAATTTACAGACATCTCTCGTTAAATATATCTACATCTATCTATCTATCTATCTATCTATCTATCTGTCTGTCTGTCTGTCTGTCTATCTACCAATCTACACATTTATCTGTTTATACACTTGTCACTACTGGGGCTAAGTGGTAGAGTGCTCACCTAGTAAGTACATAGCCCTTGGTTCGATTCCTCACTACCATGTGCATAGAAAAATCCAGAAGTTTTGCTGTAGCTCAAACATTCGAGGACTAGCTAGGAGCATAAAGGCTTAGGGACTGTGCCTAGACCCTTACTCAAGACAGAGGACTTGCACCAAAACAAAAAAAAAGGAAAAGAGAATGTACTGACCGCAACTTTATAAGGATAGGGCTGCAAATACCTCATCACAGAGCAAGCTGGGAGTCTAGTACTGACATTTGCCCTCTAACCTGAATTAGCCAGAGGTAAACCACTGCAACCCAGTTCCATGAACTAGATGCTGCTGGCTTGCTCATCCTGTCATCCAAGATACTCGGGGGCTGAGATCTGACACTGGTGGGTTTAAAACCCATCCCTGGCAGGAAGTCTGTAAAACACTGAGCTGTGGCTTAAAGTGTTAGAGTTCTAGTCTTATCAAAAGATCTTAGGACAGTACCCCCAACATTTCAGTGCAATCCCCGTGGCCGACTCCCCCCCAAAAAAATCTCACCCCTCTAAAATTAAAATTTGGTCTGTATGTGGCGTGTTTCTGAAAGAATGGTGATACTGATGAAAGCCCCCTATTTCTAATGACATTATGTGTGTTACAGCTATGTGATGGGTCTTTCATGAGTTGTGTGCTGAGTGCTTCATGGGGTGCAATTTTTCATTTTTTCATCTGGTTCTTGTAAGAGCTACACAAGTAAGATGATTATGCAGATGAGAAAATTGTGGCTCAGATATGTCCTCATGTCAGGGCCAAAATTATGTATGTACCTAACTCTAGTGAGTTGTCTCCTGCAGACAATTGTTTTTGTTTATGTTTCTTGATCATGAACCTTGAACTCAGGGCCTAGCCACTGACACTTACCAGTGGGGATCATGCGTAGCGCCCTACCATGTGGAGCCAAGGACCCCCTTGCAGCAGAATGTTACAGTCTAGTCATATAGTAGCTGAGGTCTGTCATCCTGCCTACTCAGGAAACTGAGATCTGACGATCTGGGTTCAAAATTATCCCCGACACAAAAGGTCCCATGAGACTATTATCTCCTATTCACCGCTTAGAAACTTGAAGTGGAAGCTAGTCGCTGCTGACTCGTGCCTGTCATCCTAGGTACTCAGGATGCTGAGAGCTGAGGATCATGGTCCAAAGCCAGCCTGGGCAGGATATTCCTTGAGACACTTCTCTCCAGTGACCCACCAAAACCTGAAGGTGTTCTGTTGCTCAAGTGGTAGAGCGATTGGCTTTCGCTAAAGAGCTCAAGGATAACACCAAGGCCTAGATTTAAATTCCCCCAATTTCCAACAAAAGAAAGAAAACTGAAGTTGAGTGTTGGGAATGTGTCTTAGGAGTACAGTGCTTTGCATGTGTGCATCCCTGGGTTTGATTCCTTAGTACTACATCACTAGAAAAAAGTGTGAAGTGGCTGTGTGCCTCAAGTGGTAGAGTGCTATCCTTGTATAGGAGAAACTCAGGGACAGTGTTCAGGTCCTGAGTTGAAGCTCCAGGACAAGTATATGAACACACATCCATGCACACAGATATACACACACAGATACCAGAAGTAAAGCTGTGACACCAAATGATAAAGAACTGAGCTTCTGCAATGAGTTCATAGTCAGTACCCAGGTCCTGTGTTCAACCCTGAAACACAGCCATCCAGGGCCCAACTAGGAGAGGTCAAAATTTCAAAATCTGATGAGTTTCACCAGCCCTAGATGACAGGAAGCATAGTGATATTACACATGTGCTTTGATTTAGCAAGCTTCTGAAAACGCAGGGAGGATCATTGCCAATAATGAATCATTTCATTAGGTTCAGCCTCCTAGTTGTCTGCCAGAAGGACCCTTGAATTAATTGTAGCAGGTTATTTCAACACTGGAAAATAGTCTAACAAAGACAGGATAATTGCAGGGAACTTGGCCACGGGAGGTGCACAAATGAAGTCTTCCTGTCACAACAGAGCTCTCGGCAGAGAGATAGGTTGAGGTACATAGAGGCCTTTTTCTCCTGGCCTTCAGAGCCCACCCACACTCCTCACTAATTGTCCTAGAAGGAGTTTTTTTTTAAATCACTCAGCTGTACAGGAGTGAGGTCTGTTCCAACAACGAGGAAAACTTCTTCCAGCAGTCCCTGATGTGGAGAAAACCTCAGGCTACAATGTGAACAGTGAGAGGAGCCCTGGAAGTTGCAGTGTCTTGAAAACTCTCTCTGTTCTATGAAATCATTCTATTCAAAGTAAATTTCCTAGCTGGATACCTTTCATCATAGGAACTCTAGACCTTCACCAATACATGCATACATACAGGGGGTGACATGTTGTTACTGGCTTTTTTTATTGGAAGGTCCGGGGGTTTTACTATGAGCCTAGGCAATGTTCCTGAGCTCCATTTGCTCACGGGTAGTGCTTTGCCCTTGAGTCATATCCCCATTCATGGGAATTTTTTATTCCTGTAATCCCTCAGAAATAAGAGTGTGGTGGGATTTCCTGTCCTGGCTGAATTCAAACTGGCATTCTCTACCTCTCAGCCTCCTGAAGAGCTAGGATTACAGGTAGGATTCACTGACACTTTGCTTTCTTTTCATCTCATTCTTTTCTTTCATCCTGACAATCTGAAATCTTCACAGTGTCATTCCAATGGTTTGCATTTTGAAGTAAAATACCTAGGCCTGGAGTTGAAGTGCCTGGACTGCCACCTACAAATGGAGGGAGACCTTGAGAAATCATTCCTATCCATGGGAATGCTTAATGGAATGTTATAAAAGTAACAATTAAATTTGCAGTTAGTTCATGATTCTCTTATAGAATGCCACACAAAAAGTATTGTCTTCCATTCTAGCACCATGGTATGATTCTCCCAATTGAGGAATACTGCCTACTTTTACATTAATGCTTTAATAAGTACTCAATCATGATACTTCATTTCATTCAAAGGAGGCATAATTTAATAACTAATAATCCATAATATATATAATTTAATATCCTCACATTCTCTCTCATATACATAGCAAACTACACATGTATCTATCTATCTATCTATCTATCTATCTATCCGCCACTACTATTGCTTGATCACAGATCCTCAGAAGTGCCTGGAAGTTCAGTTTGCCAAAGGCTTTTGTTTTACAACTGGCCCATTCATGATTTGTGCATTGTGGGCTGTGAGGCTAAATCCTAGCATGGCCAAAAGTTT
>NW_012284489.1:0-1221 GCF_000151885.1 Dipodomys ordii
CCCCCACCCAGTTGGAGCAGCGGAACCAGGTCTAGGGTCCAAACTATGGGGGAGTTGGTGGGGCCCCCCAAAGGCAGGACAGTTCAAGTGCCTGGAAGCAGCCCGTCCCCGGATGAGCACCTGCAGGCCCACCTGAATGAAAAAACTGGGGACAGAGCCCGGGCCCGAATCACGCCCTTCTCACAAGACGCTCTCAGGCACATGTGCGCGCACGCTCACACACTCTCACACACACACAATATACATATATATGTATGTATATATATACATATATATGTATGTATATATATAAATATATATACATATATATTTATATATATATAAATATATATACACATATATATAAATATATATGTGTATATATATATATATACATATATATATATATATATATATATATATATATATATATATATGGCAGTACTGTGGCTTGATCACAGGTCCTCAGAACTTCCTGGCTGCAGCTCAGTTTTCTGGGGGCTGGTGGCCTAATACTGTGACCCCATTTATGGATTGGACATTGTAGGCTGTGAGTTGAAATCCCTGCATGGCCAATAATGTATTCATGGAGCAAGAAGCCAATTTTGTCCCATTTTTTCCTTCTCTGTGAAAGTCCTGGGTCTCAGTATATGTGATATGATGTAATAAAATAAATGTTTTATGTGTAATAATACTAAATAATAAGGGTAAAAAGTGTCATTTGGAATAAACCCATGGATGTAAATAGATCTCATATATGAGTATTATTTTTTTCAGTACTGGGATCAATTCAAGCCCTTGGAACTTTTCTGAACTTCTTGTCTTCTAGGACGGTGATCTTCCCCTTCACCCACAGTGCCACAGAGTTACCCAGACCCTGAGTTTAAATTCCAGTAAAATGTTGCAAATTCCAAGCCAGAGCCTTATTATTATTGTTGTTGTTGTTGTTATTATTATTATTTGTTTGTAGTCCAAGTACCGAGCTTGAACTCAAGTCTTGGCATCTCTGCCAAAGACGATCCTGGGATCTTAGGTCCTTAGTTCAAATCTCAGGACTGGCAAAAAAAAAAAAAAAGGGAAAAGGATAAAACTGAGAAGTTCAATAAGGTGGTTTTACATTTTTTTCCCTTTGTATTGTACCATCCTGGGGCTAAATAACAATGCCCAGACAATGTACATGACCTTACATTGCTGATGTTTGGCGGGATATTAGGGAAGCCAAGCCGAAATCAGCAACTTTGA
>NW_012284490.1:0-4436 GCF_000151885.1 Dipodomys ordii
TCACGGAACATGCACTATCTTGAAAGACGTCTCTCTGTTATGAACTCATTGTACTGAATACAAATTTCCTAGGTTGGTGTCATTCAGTATAGCTACTCGGGAATTTCACCTATAAGAATACAAAGACATGGAAGTACAGGCTCTTTTTGAGGGGGCAGGTCCTGGGGTGGAAATATGATTCTATTCATGGTCCTGGGCTCCTTTTGCTCAAGGGTACTGCATTAAGCTTGAGTCACAGCACCACTTCTGGGTATTTCTGTGATCCCTTAGAAATAACTGTGTCATGGATTTTCCTACATTGACTGGATTCAAACTAAGTTTCTCTACATCTCAGCCTCCTGAGGCCCTGGGATTACAGACAGCAGCCACTGGCACCTTATTTCTTCTCTTCTTCATTTTTTAATCTGGACAATCTGACTTCTTAACAGGGTCATTCCCAAGGTTTTAATTTATAAGCAAACTATCCAATGTTATTTATAGCTGCTTTCCCTTAGAAGGATTTTCTCTCCTCATCTTCCCCTCTGGTCAGAGGTTTGAGGCCAAAAGTGAGAAATGAGTTTCACAGGATTTGGGAGCAAGTATCCACAGTATATGCCAGTTCTGTCACTTAGCATTGAGCTGCTGTGAATTTACTGTCTCAGGATATGAGGACTGAAAGCTGGAGTGATCCTCATAGAGTCTGAATTGCTCCTTTTGCCTATAAAATGATCTAATAATTATGAGTGTTTTGTGTCTCCAACGTTGTGTCTAGAACACACTATTAGCATCTTCATGTGAAGGGTTAATGTTTTGAGGCAGTGACCACTTGTTGCTTGTTTCTAGCAGAGCAACATGTGGTGGTAATCCAAACACCTGGTTGGTTGTGTGCCTTTATAAACCCTGCAAAACTTTAGCTCGGGGTTCTCCTCCTAGGCTCCGCTATGTTGGAGTGTAGGATGAGACCCAAGCTGCAGCCCGTTTAAATAAAAGCTTAAAACAGCTGTATAGTCTGACTCTCGATGGTCTTCTTGGCGTGGATCCTGCAACCTGGGTATAACATATTAGTGAGGGCTTGTCCGGGATCCCCCCAAAGACCCCCGAGATCTCAGACTCCAAAGGTAATACAGAGCTGTCTTTGTTAATTTGTCTTGTCCTGTCATTTGTCTGTTTTACTTTCGTTTTCCTTTGTGAGGATGGCCACTCCGATTCGTAAAGGGTTGTTGAGGCAGATGTGCTTGCACCACAACCGTGGAGGAACTGGGAGATGTCCAAGATCCTCTTGTGGGGTGGGGTCCTTGGAACCCCGCTGTGTGGGGCAGGGGGGGGCAGTCCTTGGAACACCGCCGTGTGAATTGTGGGGTGGGGGTCGGTTCAGTGTTGGGCTGGAACTGACCAAGAGTGTCTCCTAACTGAGGCCCAACTCGCCCACTGTTGCTCTGCTCTTTCTGCTGTGTGGTCTGGGTGTGGAACTCCACCGTGACTGTGGTCAGTGGACCAATTTGGGAGATCTCCACTTTGTAAGCCCTTTTTTGTAACTGTCAGGCCTGCATGTGTTTTGTTTGTACTGTTTATTGTTTTTTGGACTGTACATCTGACGGGACTGGAAACCATAGGCACCACTCCATCTAGCCTCCTAGACTTACAAAAAGTAACTGAGACAGAGGGAAAGAAAAGGAACCCCCCAGTTTTTCAGGGAGATAACTTGGAAGAAGAAATGTTTCCTCCCCCATACTCTCCTTTCCAGGTTCCTTTTGCAGAACCTGAGAATGGTCAAGAGGAGGAGGGAACTATAAAACACTCGGCACCTGCCCTTAAAGTTGCTGAGGGGCCAGTCACTCCACGATAAAGTGGGATCAACCCCCCTTCTAATGCAGCTGTTTTTCCCATATGCACCATAGGTCCTGTGTATACAGATGGTCAACAGCAACTCCAATATTGGCCATTTTCTACCAGTGATCTACACAATTGGCACACCCAAAATGGCCCCTTTTCTGAGAAACACCAGGATTTAATTTGTTTGCTTGAAATTATTCTCTTTACTCATCAGCCCACTTGGGATGATTTTAGTCAGCTTTCACAGGTCCTTTTTACCACCAAAGAGAGAGACTATATCCAAGAGGCAGCCTGGAAACATATCTCTGGCCCCACAGGAGAACCTATCACGGATCCTGCCCTGATCACTGCCTATTTTCCTGAGATCCAACCAACAATTGAGATAACAATACAGTTGAAAGTAGGGAACGACTCCTCGTCTCTCGCCAGGCTCTGTTGGCATGTCTCAAGGTGGCAGCTTGCCAACGTACTAATATGGCCAAAGTTTATAATGTTAGAGAGGGAGGAAGTGAAAGTCTGGCAGCATATCTTGAGTGGCTCATGGAAGCTTTTAGTCAATACAACTGTATGATCTTGAGACCCAGGAGTCGACTCAGATGATTATGTTTGCCTATATAAATCAAGCTGCACCAGACATAAAGCAAAAGTTGCAGGCTCTAGAGAGACTTAGTGAAAAGTCTATTAGGGATCTAGTAGCTGCAGTGGAAAAGGTTTACAATAAGAGAGAGACAGTAGCAAAGACAGGAATGGAAGGACAAAGAACATGAAATTGAGTGTGAAAAGAGCAACCAGGACAAATAAAAGAGGCTAGACTGGTTGGACTTTCCACTATCGCATGCTGAGCATAACTGGTTCACAGATGGCAGCAGTTTCATTTGAGAGGGAAAAAGTAACGCCGGTGCAGCAATCACCACAGACACTGAGATAGTGTGGGCAGAAGCACTCTCCCAGGGAACGTCTGCACAAAGGGAAGAACTAGTGACACTAACAAAAGCCCTACAGATGGGAAAAGGGAAGAGACTAAACATTTACATGGACAGTCGGTATGCTTTTGCCACTGTGCATGTCCATGGAGCCATTTACCAAAAGAGGGGGCTGTTGACAGCTGAGGCAAAGGTTATTATAAACGAAAAAGAAATTTTAGGCCTCATCCGGGCCTTATGGGAACCAGCAAATATTGCCATTATGCACTTTCCTGGCCATCAAAAGGTAATTGATTCAATAACCAAAGGAAATAACTTGGCCAATTAGGCAGCGAAGGAGGTGGACTTCCAGCCCAGGGCCACAAGGTTTGCCTCCTGAGCCTCAGTACTCCCAAGAAGACTTGGAGTGGATAAAGAAAATTTCCATGGTCTATAAATTCCCAAACAGAGAAAGAGACAAAGACTGGTGGAAAACTGGTGAGGGGAGACTTATCTTGCCACAAGGATTGGGCACGAGGTTTCTTATGAGAATCCATCGGGTCTCTCACATGGGAACCCGAAGAATGGAGAACTTGCTCCTACTCTCAGAAGTAAAAATCAGACAAGGAAATCAACTCATTGAGGACATTGTTAAAAAATTTTAAAGCCTGTCAGCTCACCAATGCCCCTAATCAACTGGTTACAAAAGGAGCTCATCTCCATGGAGATAGGCCAGGTGTGTATTGGGAAGTAGACTTCACAGAAATTAAAACTGGAAAATTTGGATATAAATATTTGCTAGTTTTTGTAGACACCTTTTCAGGATGGGTTAAAGCCTACCCAACAAAGCATGAGACTGTGACAGTCATATCTAAGAAGATCCTGGAAGAAATCCTACCCAGGGATGGCTTCCCATCCACCACTGGACAGGACAATGGACCAGCCTTTGACTCAAAAGTAAGTCCAGGAATAGCCGCGGCCTTGGAGATGGATTGGAAATTGCACTGTGCTTATAGACCCCAGAGTTCAGGACAGGTAGAAAGAATGAATTGGAGACCTTAACTAAATTGGCCTTGGAGACTGGCCCAGACTGGGTATTGCTGTTGCCTTTTGCCCTGTTTAGAGTAAGAAATTCACCCTATCAGCTTGGCTTTACTCCTTTTGAAATAATGTATGGACACCCTCCACCCATTATCCCTAGCCTTCAGACTGAATTGCTTGCTGATTTGGATGATATTGAATTTCTGTGTAAGCTTGACTATTTACAGATGGTGCATAAAAGGATGTGGACCCAGCTTAGAGCATTATATGATTCTGCTTCTATTCCTACCCCCCCATTTGTTTAAACTAGGGGACTGGGTGTTTGTTGGAAGACACAGCCTGATATTTCTGGAACCACGGTGGAAGGGACCTTACATGGTGCTACTGGCTACACCTACTGCACTTAAGGTGGATGGCATTGCTGCTTGGATCCACTGCTCCCACCCCAGACCAGCTGACCCTTTTGCCCTGGATAACCGTGGGGAAACATGGGAAGTCTCCAAGCATCCTACCCAACCACTCTGCATACAACTCAAGAAAAGAAAAAGGAGCTGATTATTATTGGCATTGTTGTTTAATAGTATGGCTAAGGTCAGTTAGGGACCATACCCGTTCCAGATCAAGAGCTGTTGGAGTTTAGTTTGAGGCTGGAGCCACAAGACCATAAGTCAAGGGGGGGGA
>NW_012284491.1:0-4710 GCF_000151885.1 Dipodomys ordii
CCCGTTTAAATAAAAGCTTAAAAGAGCGTACAGTCTGACTCTCGATGGTCTTCTTGGCGTGGATCCTGCAACCTGGGTATAACATATTAGTGAGGGCTTGTCCGGAATCCCCCCAAAGACCCCCGAGATCTCAGACTCCAAAGGTAATACAGAGCTGTCTTTGTTAATTTGTCTTGTCCTGTCATTTGTCTGTTTTACTTTCGTTTTCCTTTGTGAGGATGGCCACTCCGATTCGTAAAGGGTTGTTGAGGGAGATG
Organism: Dipodomys ordii; assembly: GCF_000151885.1. Classification (NCBI taxonomy): domain Eukaryota; kingdom Metazoa; phylum Chordata; class Mammalia; order Rodentia; family Heteromyidae; genus Dipodomys; species Dipodomys ordii. The sequence goes on from NW_012284491.1 coordinate 258, forward strand.
CGCTTGCACCACAACCGTGGAGGAACTGGGAGATGTCCAAGATCCTCTTGTGGGGTGGGGTCCTTCGAACCCCGCTGTGTGGGGCAGGGGGGGCAGTCCTTAGAACACCGCCGTGTGAATTGTGGGGTGGGGTCGGTTCAGTGTTGGGCCGGAACTGACCAAGAGGGTCTCCTAACTGAGGCCCAACTCGCCCACTGTTGCTCTGCTCTTTCTGCTGTGTGGCCTGGGTGTGGAACTCCACCGTGACTGTGGTCAGTGGACCAATTTGGGAGATCTCCACTTTGTAAGCCCTTTTTTGTAACTGTCAGGCCTGCATGTGTTTTGTTTGTACTGTTTATTGTTTTTTGGACTGTACGTCTGACGGGACTGGAAACCATAGGCACCACTCCATCTAGCCTCCTAGACTTACAAAAAGTAACTGAGACAGAGGGAAAGAAAAGGTACCCCCCGGTTTTTCAGGGAGATAACTTGGAAGAAGAAATGTTTCCTCCCCCATACTCTCCTTTCCAGGTTCCTTTTGCAGAACCTGAGAATGGTCAAGAGGAGGAGGGAACAATAAAACACTCGGCACATGCCCTTAAAGTTGCTGAGTGGCCAGTCACTCCACGATAAAGTGGGATCAACCCCCCTTCTAATGCAGCTTTTTTTCCCATATGCACCATAGGTCCTGTGGATACAGATGGTCAACAGCAACTCCAATATTGGCCATTTTCTACCAGTGATCTACACAATTGGCACACCCAAAATGGCCCCTTTTCTGAGAAACACCAGGATTTAATTTGTTTGCTTGAAATTATTCTCTTTACTCATCAGCCCACTTGGGATGATTTTAGTCAGCTTTCACAGGTCCTTTTTACCACCAAAGAGAGAGACTATATCCAAGAGGCAGCCTGGAAACATATCTCTGGCCCCACAGGAGCACCTATCACGGATCCTGCCCTGATCACTGCCTATTTTCCTGAGATCCAACCAACAATTGAGACAACAATACAGTTGAAAGTAGGGAACGACTCCTCGTCTATCGCCAGGCTCTGTTGGCATGTCTCAAGGTGGCAGCTTGCCAACGTACTAATATGGCCAAAGTTTATAATGTTAGAGAGGGAGGAAGTGAAAGTCTGGCAGCATATCTTGAGTGGCTCATGGAAGCTTTTAGTCAATACAACCGTATGATCTTAAGACCCAGCAGTCGACTCAGATGATTATGTTTGCCTATATAAATCAACCTGCACCAGACATAAAGCAAAAGTTGCAGGCTCTAGAGAGACTTAGTGAAAAGTCTATTAGGGATCTAGTAGCTGCAGTGGAAAAGGTTTACAATAAGAGAGAGACAGTAGCAAAGACAGGAATGGAAGGACAAAGAACATGAAATTGAGTGTGAAAAGAGCAACCAGGACAAAGAAAAGAGGCTAGACTGGTTGGACTTGCCACTATCGCATGCTGAGCATAACTGGTTCACAGATGGCAGCAGTTTCATTTGAGAGGGAAAAAGTAACGCCGGTGCAGCAATCACCACAGACACTGAGATAGTGTGGGCAGAAGCACTCTCCCAGGGAACGTCTGCACAAAGGGAAGAACTAGTGACACTAACAAAAGCCCTACAGATGGGAAAAGGGAAGAGACTAAACATTTACATGGACAATCGGTATGCTTTTGCCACTGTGCATGTCCATGGAGCCATTTACCAAAAGAGGGGGCTGTTGACAGCTGAGGCAAAGGTTATTATAAACGAAAAAGAAATTTTAGGCCTCATCCGGGCCTTATGGCAACCAGCAAATATTGCCATTATGCACTTTCCTGGCCATCAAAAGGTAATTGATTCAATAACCAAAGGAAATAACTTGGCCAATTAGGCAGCGAAGGAGGTGGACTTCCAGCCCAGGGCCACAAGGTTTGCCTCCTGAGCCTCAGTACTCCCAAGAAGACTTGGAGTGGATAAAGAAAATTTCCATGGCCTGTAAATTCCCAAACAGAGAAAGAGATAAAGACTGGTGGAAAACTGGTGAGGCGAAACTTATCTTGCCAGAAGGATTGGGCACGAGGTTTCTTATGAGAATCCATCGGGTCTCTCACATGGGAACCCGAAGAATGGAGAACTTGCTCCTACTCTCAGAAGTAAAAATCAGACAAGGAAATCAACTCATTGAGGACATTGTTAAAAATTTTTAAAGTCTGTCAGCTCACCAATGCCCCTAATCAACTGGTTACAAAAGGAGCTCATCTCCATGGAGATAGGCCAGGTGTGTATTGGGAAGTAGACTTCACAGAAATTAAAACTGGAAAATTTGGATATAAATATTTGCTAGTTTTTGTAGACACCTTTTCAGGATGGGTTAAAGCCTACCCAACAAAGCATGAGACTGTGACAGTCATATCTAAGAAGATCCTGGAAGAAATCCTACCCAGGGATGGCTTCCCATCCACCACTGGGTAGGACAATGGACCAGCCTTCGACTCAAAAGTAAGTCAAGGAATAGCCGCGGCCTTGGAGATGGATTGGAAATTGCACTGTGCTTATAGACCCCAGAGTTCAGGACAGGTAGAAAGAATGAATTGGACTCTAAAAGAGACCTTAACTAAATTGGCCTTGGAGACTGGCCCAGACTGGGTATTGCTGTTGCCTTTTGCCCTGTTTAGAGTAAGAAATTCACCCTATCAGCTTGGCTTTACTCCTTTTGAAATAATGTATGGACACCCTCCACCCATTATCCCTAGCCTTCAGACTGAATTGCTTGCTGATTTGGATGATATTGAATTTCTGTGTAAGCTTGACTATTTAAAGATGGTGCATAAAAGGATGTGGACCCAGCTTAGAGCATTATATGATCTGCTCTATCCTACCCCCCCATTGTTTAAACTAGGGGACTGGGTGTTTGTTGGAAGACACAGCTGATATTTCTGGAACCACAGTGGAAGGGACTTACATGGTGCTACTGGCTACACTACTGCACTTAAGGTGGATGGCATTGCTGCTTGGATCCACTGCTCCCACCCGAGACCAGCTGACCCTTTTGCCCTGGATAACCGTGGGGAAACATGGGAAGTCTCCAAGCATCCTACCCAACCACTCTGCATACAACTCAAGAAAAGAAAAAGGAGCTGATTATTATTGGCATTGTTGTTTAATAGTATGGCTAAGGTCAGTTAGGGACCATACCCGTTCCAGATCATGAGCTGTTGGAGTTTAGTTTGAGGCTGGAGCCACAAGACCATAAGTCAAGGGGGGGGGGGAATGAAGGGTTAAAGTTTTGAGGCAGTGACCACTTGTTGCTTGTTTCTAGCAGAGCAACACGTGGTGGTAATCCAAACACCTGGTTGGTTGTGTACCTTTATAAACCCTGCAAATCTTTACCTTGCGGCTCTCCTCCTAGGTGCTGCTGTGTTGGAGTGTAGGATGAGACCCGAGCTGCAGCCCGTTTAAATAAAACCTTAAAAATGCTGTAAAGTCTGACACTCGGTGGTCTTTTTGGTGGGGGTCCTGCGACTGGGGTATAACAATGTTTCCATTTTTCTCTAGTACTCCTCAAGTTTTAGAGTAAGGGTTTTTGTGGAGTGGCTCCTCAGTGAATTCCTGATGAAACCATTTGAAGCCTTCTCAGGAGAACGCCATTCAAGCCAGCAGAGCAAGAGAGTCTCTGAGACTATTTTCTCCAATAAACCACCAGAGAACCAGAAGTGAAGCAATGGCCCAGAGGGTAGAACTCCAGCTTTGAGAGAAAAAACTGAGTAGGAGGTACAATCCAGACCAGGCAGGAAAGTCTGGGAATTGCTTAGGTCCAATTAACTACCAGCTGGTGGGAAGTGGAGCTGTGGTGGTGGTAGAGACTCAGCCTTGAGCAAAACAGCTCAGGAACACATCAGGCCCTGAGTTTAAGTCCTGGGATGGCCACAAAAAAATTCAAAAAGAGCAGGCCAAGTTTATGTTTCAGTGCCCTACCTACTTATGTGTGTATATATATTACCTCCCATAGTGCAAACTCTGCTTTTATTTACTGGTTTATTTTTCAGATATGCTAGTTGTACATACTGCATCATTCTCTTCATTTCAGGCCCATTGCATTTCTCTTCCAGGTTTCTAGGCCTGTGTCTTTATATGATGCACACTGAAGCTCTCAGCAGCCTTTATTTAAATTTTATTATGAGGGAAATCCAGGAACAATCACAAATCTGGCAAGGGAAGAGATCAGGTTTCTTAGAAGGAACCGGTATTCAGAAAATTAAACTTGAGAACATAAAATGGTAGCATACTTATGTAAAAACTACCATTAAGAAAAAAATGAAGTAGCTGGGAATATGGATTAATGAGAGAGTGCTTGCCTCGCATGCAAGAAGCCCTGGGTTTGATTCCTCAGGCACCTGTACACAGACAAAGCCAGAATATGTGCTGTGGCTCAAGTAGCAGAGTGTTAGAGACAATTCCCAGGCCTTGAATTCATCCCAACAACTGGCAAACATG
>NW_012284492.1:0-6794 GCF_000151885.1 Dipodomys ordii
TCACACAACCGTGGAGGACTGGGAGATGTCCAAGATCCTCTTGTGGGGTGGGGTCCTTGGAACCCCGCTGTGTGGGGCAGGGGGGGCAGTCCTTGGAACACCGCCGTGTGAATTGTGGGGTGGGGGTCGGTTCAGTGTTGGGCCGGAACTGACCAAGAGTGTCTCCTAACTGAGGCCCAACTCGCCCACTGTTGCTCTGCTCTTTCTGCTGTGTGGTCTGGGTGTGGAACTCCACCGTGACTGTGGTCAGTGGACCAATTTGGGAGATCTCCACTTTGTAAGCCCTTTTTTGTAACTGTCAGGCCTGCATGTGTTTTGTTTGTACTGTTTATTGTTTTTTGGACTGTACATCTGACGGGACTGGAAACCATAGGCACCACTCCATCTAGCCTCCTAGACTTACAAAAAGTAACTGAGACAGATGGAAAGAAAAGGAACCCCCCGGTTTTTCAGGGAGATAACTTGGAAGAAGAAATGTTTCCTCCCCCATACTCTCCTTTCCAGGTTCCTTTTGCAGAACCTGAGAATGGTCAAGAGGAGGAGGGAACAATAAAACACTCGGCACATGCCCTTAAAGTTGCTGAGTGGCCAGTCACTCCACGATAAAGTGGGATCAACCCCCCTTCTAATGCAGCTTTTTTTCCCATATGCACCATATGTCCTGTGGATACAGATGGTCAACAGCAACTCCAATATTGGCCATTTTCTACCAGTGATCTACACAATTGGCACACCCAAAATGACCCCTTTTCTGAGAAACACCAGGATTTAATTTGTTTGCTTGAAATATTCTCTTTACTCATCAGCCCACTTGGGATGATTTTAGTCAGCTTTCACAGGTCCTTTTTACCACCAAAGAGAGAGACTGTATCCAAGAGGCAGCCTGGAAACATATCTCTGGCCCCACAGGGAGCACCTATCACGGATCCTGCCCTGATCACTGCTTATTTTCCTGAGATCCAACCAACAATTGAGACAACAATACAGTTGAAAGTAGGGAACGACTCCTCGTCTATCGCCAGGCTCTGTTGGCATGTCTCAAGGTGGCAGCTTGCCAATGTACTAATATGGCCAAAGTTTATAATGTTAGAGAGGGAGGAAGTGAAAGTCTGGCAGCATATCTTGAGTGGCTCATGGAAGCTTTTAGTCAATACAACCGTATGATTTTAAGACCCAGCAGTCGATTCAGATGATTATGTTTGCCTATATAAATCAAGCTGCACCAGACATAAAGCAAAAGTTGCAGGCTCTAGAGTAGACTTAGTGAAAAGTCTACTAGGGATCTAGTAGCTGCAGTGGAAAAGGTTTACAATAAGAGAGAGACAGTAGCAAAGACAGGAATGGAAGGACAAAGAACATGAAATTGAGTGTGAAAAGAGCAACCAGGACAAAGAAAAGAGGCTAGACTGGTTGGACTTGCCACTATTGCATGCTGAGCATACCTGGTTCACAGATGGCAGCAGTTTCATTTGAGAGGGAAAAAGTAACGCCGGTGCAGCAATCACCACAGACACTGAGATAGTGTGGGCAGAAGCACTCTCCCAGGGAACGTCTGCACAAAGGGAAGAACTAGTGACACTAACAAAAGCCCTACAGATGGGAAAAGGGAAGAGACTAAACATTTACATGGACAGTCGGTATGCTTTTGCCACTGTGCATGTCCATGGAGCCATTTACCAAAAGAGGGGGCTGTTGACAGCTGAGGCAAAGGTTATTATAAACGAAAAAGAAGTTTTAGGCCTCATCCGGGCCTTATGGGAACCAGAAAATATTGCCATTATGCACTTTCCTGGCCATGAAAAGGTAATTGATTCAATAACCAAAGGAAATAACTTGGCCAATTAGGCAGCGAAGGAGGTGGACTTCCAGCCCAGGGCCACAAGGTTTGCCTCCTGAGCCTCAGTACTCCCAAGAAGACTTGGAGTGGATAAAGAAAATTTCCATGGTCTATAAATTCCCAAACAGAGAAAGAGACAAAGACTGGTGGAAAACTGGTGAGGGGAGACTTATCTTGCCACAAGGATTGGGCACGAGGTTTCTTATGAGAATCCATCGGGTCTCTCACATGGGAACCCGAAGAATGGAGAACTTGCTCCTACTCTCAGAAGTAAAAATCAGACAAGGAAATCAACTCATTGAGGACATTGTTAAAAAATTTTAAAGCCTGTCAGCTCACCAATGCCCCTAATCAACTGGTTACAAAAGGAGCTCATCTCCATGGAGATAGGCCAGGTGTGTATTGGGAAGTAGACTTCACAGAAATTAAAACTGGAAAATTTGGATATAAATATTTGCAAGTTTTTGTAGACACCTTTTCAGGATGGGTTAAAGCCTACCCAACAAAGCATGAGACTGTGACAGTCATATCTAAGAAGATCCTGGAAGAAATCCTACCCAGGGATGGCTTCCCATCCACCACTGGGTAGGACAATGGACCAGCCTTTGACTCAAAAGTAAGTAAAGGAATAGCCTCGGCACTGGAGATGGATTGGGAAATTGCACTGTGCTTATAGACCCCAGAGTTCAGACAGGTAGAAAGAATGAATTGGACTCTAAAAGAGACCTTAACTAAATTGGCCTTGGAGACTGGCCCAGACTGGGTATTGCTGTTGCCTTTTGCTCTGTTTAGAGTAAGAAATTCACTTATCAGCTTGGCTTTACTCCTTTTGAAATAATGTATGCACACCCTCCACTCATTATCCCTAGCCTTCAGACTAAATTGCTTGCTGATTTGGATGATATTGAATTTCTGTGTAAGCTTGACTATTTACAGATGGTGCATAAAAGGATGTGGACCCAGCTTAGACCATTATATGATTCTGCTTCTATTCCTACCCCCCCATTTGTTTAAACCAGGGGACTGGGTGTTTGTTGGAAGACACAGCCTGATATTTCTGGAACCACGGTGGAAGGGACCTTACATGGTGCTACTGGCTACACCTACTGCACTTAAGGTGGATGGCATTGCTACTTGGATCCACTGCTCCCACCCCAGACCAGCTGACCCTTTTGCCCTGGATAACCGTGGGGAAACATGGGAAGTCTCCAAGCATCCTACCCAACCACTCTGCATACAACTCAAGAAAAGGAAAAGGAGCTGATTATTATTGGCATTGTTGTTTAATAGTATGGCTAAGGTCAGTTAGGGACCATACTCGTTCCAGATCAAGAGCTGATGGAGTTTTGTTTGAGGCTGGAGCCACAAGACCATAAGTCAAGGGGGGGGGGATGAAGGGTTAAAGTTTTGAGGCAGTGACCACTTGTTGCTTGTTTCTAGCAGAGCAACACGTGGTGGTAATCCAAACACCTGGTTGGTTGTGTACCTTTATAAACCCTGCAAATCTTTACCTTGCGGCTCTCCTCCTAGGTGCTGCTGTGTTGGAGTGTAGGATGAGACCCGAGCTGCAGCCCGTTTAAATAAAACCTTAAAACAGCTGTAAAGTCTGACACTCGGTGGTCTTTTTGGTGGGGGTCCTGCGACTGGGGTATAACAATGTTTCCATTTTTCTCTAGTACTCCTCAAGTTTTAGAGTAAGGGTTTTTGTGGAGTGGCTCCTCAGTGAATTCCTGATGAAACCATTTGAAGCCTTCTCAGGAGAACGCCATTCAAGCCAGCAGAGCAAGAGAGTCTCTGAGACTATTTTCTCCAATAAACCACCAGAGAACCAGAAGTGAAGCAATGGCCCAGAGGGTAGAACTCCAGCTTTGAGAGAAAAAACTGAGTAGGAGGTACAATCCAGACCAGGCAGGAAAGTCTGGGAATTGCTTAGGTCCAATTAACTACCAGCTGGTGGGAAGTGGAGCTGTGGTGGTGGTAGAGACTCAGCCTTGAGCAAAACAGCTCAGGAACACATCAGGCCCTGAGTTTAAGTCCTGGGATGGCCACAAAAAAATTCAAAAAGAGCAGGCCAAGTTTATGTTTCAGTGCCCTACCTATTTATGTGTGTATATATATTACCTCCCATAGTGCAAACTCTGCTTTTATTTACTGGTTTATTTTTCAGATATGCTAGTTGTACATACTGCATCATTCTCTTCATTTCAGGCCCATTGCATTTCTCTTCCAGGGTTCTAGGCCTGTGTCTTTATATGATGCACACTGAAGCTATCAGCAGCCTTTATTTAAATTTTATTATGAGGGAAATCCAGGAACAATCACAAATCTGGCAAGGGAAGAGATCAGATTTCTTAGAAGGAACCGGTATTCAGAAAATTAAACTTGAGAACATAAAATGGTAGCATACTTATGTAAAAACTACCATTAAGAAAAAAATGAAGGAGCTGGGAATATGGATTAATGAGAGAGTGCTTGCCTCGCATGCAAGAAGCCCTGGGTTCGATTCCTCAGGCACCTGTACACAGACAAAGCCAGAATATGTGCTGTGGCTCAAGTAGCAGAGTGTTAGAGACAATTCCCAGGCCTTGAATTCATCCCAACAACTGGCAAAGAGATAGCTACCTAGGTAGGATGGTAGGTAGATAGATAGAAAGAAAGAAAGAGAAAGAGAGAGAGAGAGAAAAAAAGAAAGAAAGAAAGGAAGGAAGGAAGGAAGGAAGGAAGGAAGGAAGGAAGGAAGGAAAGAAAGTTGATCGATGAATCTGTTTTTGACGTCAGAAGGAAAGAAGGGAACATTCCCAGTCATGAGGCTTTCTGCAGTGTGCCAGGACACCAGCATAGCCTTCACACAAATGCAGTGCAGGATGACTGTCTCTGTCCCACTTCTCAGGCATCCAAGAGCCCCGGAATCAAGAGGGCAGAGCCAGGTTCTAACTCAGGTGCTTGGAGACAGAAGAGAAATGGCCCTGCCCCTCCTTGGACTGTGGATTTGCATTAATGATGTAGAGAATGAAGTAAGGAGAATGGACTGGCAGAGATAGAAGGGCCTTCAAACTTGACAAATTGAGAGTCAAAAACCCACTTCCTAAGACCAGAGAGCAGGGTTTTTCTACTCTGTTCCTCCCCTCTCCAGTACTAAAGTGGCTCTTTATTGGTAATCTAAAGATAGACTGAGGCTCCCTTCACACGAGGAAGGAAGGTTAATTAGTCATTGTTTGAAGAGACTGAGAAAAGCCTGATCCTGCTGTAACTCTATAAATGTTTCAGGTTGCCCCCATTGCTGGCTGTGCCTTGAATGAATGAAGTGATTTTGCAGCTCACTTCCATGATGAATGTGTATATTCTGCCTCCTAATCCTGCAGGCCTAGTTCTCTGCACCTAGCCTGGCTTTTGAAACTGTTTTCTGTCCTTCAAATACAGTGTTACACTGGAGTTCTTCCTGCTAACAGAGTTAGGGCTTGGATCCTGAGAACTTCATTTGAACCCTGATTGGGTCAATAATATTTATTTCCTTCTTCTGTAGCTCAAGAACTCCAAGAACATTTAGAGTGCAAGTAACTTCTCATCACCAAGTGAAACAGGAATTTCTTAAGCATCTGACCTTTCAGAACAGGAAGTCAGAATGTCCTAGACTTCCCTGCCTTGGCTGGTTTCACCCTATGAGAGACCTCAGCCTCCTGAGCTAGGGTGATGGGCGTGAGGTATTGGTTCTCTGCTAGGGTCAGAACTGTAATGACATTGACAATACAAGTCAACTGCTTATCACAAAGTGCTTGGGGAGCATATTAAGCCTTTCAACAATGTGCCTTTCAGAACCCTGTAGGACACAAGTTTATAATGCTAGAGTCTGAGAGGCTGGGCTTTTGGATGTGCTACACTTGAACCTTGAGGTCTGACTCCAATTCTGGTGTACATCAGCATTCATTTTCCTAAAAATATTTTCATAAGTATCAAATGGGAAAATTATTTTGATTATCCCTCAAACTTTTTCCAGTTGTGTGTCTCAAACTGAAGTCTGGGCTCTGTCCTTTAACCCCTCAACTCAAGGTAAACACTCTACCACTTGACCCAAAGTGCCACATGGGGTTTTTTGATGGTTCATTGGAGGTAAGAGTCTAACAGGCTTTCCTTCCCTAGGCTGTCTTCAAACTGTGATCTTCAGATCTCAGCCTCCTGAGAAAGTAGGTTTCCAGATCCACTTGAATCTGGAGTATTATTTTTGCCAGACCTGGAGCTTGAAATTAGGGCCTGGATACTGTCTTTGAGCTTCTTTTTCTCAAGGCTAGCACTCTATCACTTGAGCCACACCACAGCTTCTGGCTTTTTCTGAGTATGTAGCACTGAGGATTCAAACCCTGGCATTCATGCATGCTGAGCAAGCTCTCCACCACTAAGCCACATTTCCAGACCCAACCTTACGATTTTATCCCTCAAGTTGCCTATCCACAAGAAAGGCTTCTGAGTATAAATCATCTAAACAATTCCATATAGGAAGTTGTCCAAAGATAAATAAGACAAAACTCATACTGGGGACAGACTCTAACCATGTGATGACTTGACAAATGCCTCCATTTAATTATTATATTTCAAAACTTAATAAAGTATTCATGAAAATTAGTCAATGTACTGAATTATTGTGTATAATTTTATAATATATACACACAACATAATAAATATTATGTTATAATAATACTAAATACAATAAAATGAATAAAATAAAAATTAAATACAAAATTAATAATAATCATCATCATATGAAATAAACATACATATTTAACTATATATCTTATATTACATATGTACACAAATATATTTTCTATTGCAGGGTCTTAATTCAGGCCCTGGGAACTCTAGCTTGAAAATCTTTTCCTCAAGGACAGGGATCTTAGCCTTCCCCCAAGGTGCAAAAGAGTTACATGGACAGTGAGCTCAAATCCCAGCAATGCATAAATACTGG
>NW_012284493.1:0-1055 GCF_000151885.1 Dipodomys ordii
TCAGCGAGGATGGAAATGTATATAGACACTCTATAGGCATTCGAATAGGTGTATCCATGTCAGCATAGTTATATCTATCACGTACTCAAAAAAATACACAATACATCCATGAATAAGACACAAAATAAAAAGAATAACTGCACTGAATGCAAGATGCATACCAAACTTGTAGGTAAAGAGAGATCCTATGTTTAAAAAAGGCGGGCTTGTTATTTTGTCCAGTACTGGGGCTTCAAATCAGGCCCTTGATGAGGCCTGACATTCTAGTCTTCAAGGATGGTGAGATTTCCCTTGCCCCAAAGTGCAACAGAGCTACGCAGACCTCAGTTCAAATCACAGCACTGACAAAAGATTCATTCTGTTGTCAGAAGCCAGTCGTTGAACATGTGTTCCTCTCCTATGAAAGAACTGGGCTTTCACTAGGATGTAGAATGCATAGGCAACCATATAACTATGTGAACAGATTGTCATCCATGTCAGCACAGTATACCTGTTACCATAATCAGTAAAATACACAATAACTCCATGAATTAGACACAAATTAAGGAGAAGTGCACAGAATGCAAGATGCTGTCCACACATGTATGTAAATATAGATCCTATATTTGAATAAAGAATTTATGACTATCTGGACCACCCTGGGACTTGATGTCAGTTCCTAGGAATGGCCTATCTCCTTCGTTGCTCACAGGCTGGTGTCCTCACCTTGACCATATCCCCAATTGGGCCTGATAGAGTGTGAGTTCAAATCCCAACACTGCCAAAAGATGAATCCTGATGTGAGAAGCCCATCGATTCACCTGTTTTCCTGTCCTGTGAAGTCCTGGGTCTCAGCTTGGATGGAGAATGCATAGGAAACCCTATAGCCAGGGCATTAGGTTGTCTTCCATGTAAGTTCTTTTATATCTGTTACATTATTCAGTAAAATACACAATACTTACATAAGACAGAAAATAAGGAGAAAAGTACTCCAAAGGCAAGATACTGTCCACACATATATGTAAATATAGATCCTATGTTTAAATTATTAATTTATGACTATCATGGCTCACCCT
>NW_012284494.1:0-2624 GCF_000151885.1 Dipodomys ordii
ATGCAAGGCAAGCGCTCTACCACTGAGCCATCTTCACAGACCCTGTTTTCTGTTTTAGAATGAGAAAGTACTAAATTTATTCTTTTTTGAAAAATTTGGCAAGTATATTGTGAAAATAGTGTCTAGTTGGATAACATTCAAGTTGATGAACCGCTAATAAATAAGGGGTAATTATTTCAAGTTAGAAGCCAAATAGTATTGATTTTAAAATGTAACTACATAGAGAATAATATTTACTGTGCCAATACAGTAAAATTACATTTTACACAGCTTATTTTTTCAATTTTATTATCAAATTGATGTACAGTGACTTTACAGTAATTGTAAGGTAGTGAATAAAAACTATTTCAAACTGGTTACCCCTCCCTCATTTTTCTCACAGTTTTCCTTCACCCCTTCACCCCTCACAAGTTGTAAAGTACATTTCCAACATATTGTCTTGTGAGTATTCCTATTGCATTGGTTTGCCTTTTGTCCTTTGTCTCACCATTATGCTCACCATTGTCTCACCATACAGCAGGGATAAACCATAGGGGGAAACCCCAAAGAAAACAGAAATCACATAGTTCATCAAAAACAACAACCACAAATGAAAAAAAATCTGGTTCGATGTCTTGCAATTCATTTTGCTTAGCATCAGCTAATATGGTTACATATATGCATAACAAAGCAACTGGATGGATACTATATCATGAAAACAGCATGTTAACATTTTGATGGTAAAGGTGGAATTAGGATTGTTGAATTTGCGGTTCTGATAAAGGATTTTCAACAGTTTTAAATTTATGACAGGTAAAATTTAATAGTTCTGCCGCGGACCGGGTTCTGTCGGGACGACGGAGGATACCTAGGGGAGGAACCTGGAATAGGATGGGGAGATGGCAAACAGACAACTCACACACATTAGGAGTGGATGCTGAGTGCTGAGCGCTGAGTGCGATTTAATGCAGAGGATAACAAACTTTTATAGCAAAAAGTCTCCATAAGAAAGGGCAAAAGGTTACATAATCTTGCTGCATGGCTTCATTCTTGGGCGGTCACCAGCTGATCACCTGAAAGGGCAAAAGGTTACACAACCTTGCTGCAGGGCTTCATTCTTGGGTGGTCCCCAGCTGGTCGCCTGATAGGCACTTGTTTCCGGCTTATCTCTAAGAAATATAATGGGTTTTGATGTTTGTCACCAACTAACCATTACCTTATTTCTATAGAGGCCTTAACCATCCCATAAGATCTTTTCTGTTCCTTCTTTAATAGTAAACACCAAGGAGACTTAGATCTAGCAAGTCTCTTAGTAAATGAAAGAGTAATAGGAAGTTCTTTCTCCTAAGTAGTTATCTCAGCAATTGCCATACATTCTTTCTGTTCTAGCCGCGCCTACAGCTTTTTGTAAATCTCTTACAAACAATTCCTTCTGCTGAAGTGACTTTGTGAAACCCCCAATACTTTTATATTTGCTTATGGCTTGTCTACTAGCCTCCATAAGAGGGGTTTCAGGGTAGCACTTAACTCCGGTGAGTTAGTCATATTTTTAAGACACTCATCAGATATTGGAGTCGTCAACACTCTTAAGAAAGAGCTTTGTATAGGGAAACGTTGACAATGAGCAAGTACAAAGAGCACTAGAAACAGTAAAAGATTAGTAGGCACTCTTATGAGGAAAAGATAGGCAGAAACACATCTTTGCCAGCCTTTTTCCAGGAGTAGGCCTCTTAGAAGCCCTATTCTCCGAGGTAGACTTCGGTGAAGTCCCAAACCTCAGAGATAGGTCTCTGAAGCCCCTATCATGGTCTGATAGATGGTTTCCCATGCTAAGCAGACTCCACTGGAGTCGGCGTGGCATAGTTCAAAATTTTTAATAACTTAGCCTATTAAGAAAATTTAAAATTGCCTGGAAGAATAGGCTTTCATGCAAAGAAATCCAAGGAGACTTAGTAGAGTGGGAGCAATGTGGATGAAAATGGCTCTTTTTCAAACTAAACAAACAAACCTCAGAAACCTTGCTGTAAATCCTGTAGGTTCCATTGGAATTGTCCTTACCCAGGAACTATATTCTCACTGTTTGAAAGAAGGTTGTATTGGAATATAAATTAAAAGTTCTTTAAAAAATAAGGCATCAAAATTTGTGAATTTACCTTTAATTACCAAACAGTAATTCTCTGAAAAATATAATTTGAGTCAAAATATTTAGGGAGCAAGTGCTCTCCACAATGAAAGAAGGTGTTGGGATTACACATTTCTGTTTGTAACACGTTCCACAATGCCTTTGGACGTGAAGCAGTGAAACACAGAAAAAAAATGATTGGATACTTCAAACCAATGATTTCACATTTCTAAGTGGCTCACAAAAAATAATATTCTTATTAATATGAAGTAGTGAAGACTTCTTTTATTACATATGCCAAAAAGTTCAGAAAAGAATTGAGCAAATGGAAAAAATAATAACAAAAGTTTTCTTAGAAGCCTTAGCTAAGCGTATTGACTTCAGCAGTGATGGGAGGCCAAAACTTTTTGATGTAAATTGTGTTAGTATTTTTACTCCTTAAAGTGATTTTACAGAGCCCATTTGGCTCACTGCAATGCAGAACTGACTGAATGAAGACATGAAAATACATTTCACATCACAA
>NW_012284495.1:0-14749 GCF_000151885.1 Dipodomys ordii
TCAGCTTCACTAGACTGAAAGCCAAGAAGCTGTTATTAATTGGAACTCTGGCAAGAGCTAAGAGTAGGACACAGAAGTAGGACATAGAAGCATTTTCATTTTGTAACAGACACTTTCTTCAAGGTATGGGTGATTTAACTCTATTCTCCATACATCTTAGTGAACAAATGCAAGACCAAGAGAAAAATAATCTATTAAAATAATTTTGCATAGAATAACTTCACTGTTCTGATATGGTATCTAAGGAGACTCTGAAGAGAGAAGATAAAAAGTGCAGTATTTTTTGGTTTCCTCTAAGCATCTTCTTAGCAAAATATATCTTTGAGGTTAGACAATTCTGATTGAACCAACAAGTGATGGACTACTGATTTTTGTGGGCACTTTAGACACAAGAAGTCTTTCAAGGTAAAAGAAAAAAAGTATATAGGCAAATATTTGTGATCACAGCCTCTTGGACTGTTTTCTGGAGACAAAGTTTTACATTAGATTTCTCCTTATTAACATAGATGTTGTTTCATGGCAACCAAATACAAGAGGGAAGTTTTATGGACTCACTTGGCCAATTAAACAGCATGAAAGAAGAAAATAGCAAATAATATTTAATGAAATTACTTTGACCAATTACTTTGCCAGAAGAGAGATGGAAAAATATAATTCAAAATCAATTGACTTAAAAATATGAAGAAAGAATAGTGAAGAGAGATTAGAGAAAATATAGAGGATTGTTTTCTCTCCAGTGGAGTAATGGGTTCTTGATCTTGTTTCTTCCATTCTACCTCACAAGCTACCAAGTGTGTCTCAGGACTGGATTATCCAGTTCAGACAGAAAACTCATAGAAGTAAGATACTGTATGCAGCAGATATAGGTGATTTATAACCTTAGACAATCTATTTAATTCTGTTCAAAATTCTCCCCTATCCCAAACTTCCCTCTTTGAACAGCTTTGTTTGCTTTTCCCAAGACTGCCCTTCATTAACTGATTAAAATTTTGAGTGGTCATATTCATACTCTCTAGAGATTGCTGTTTGGTTGTGATATTTGTGTGTTTTTGTTTCTAGTTGTGTTTTTAACTGAATTTTAAAAGTTTGTGCAATTGTGTTACAATTAAATATATCCATCTAATTGTCCCAAGCTCCTAGATCAGAGTCACTCCTTCTATCATTCTCAACCAACCCTTTCTACAAGATTTATTTCCAATTTACCACTTCCTTCATCATATGTGTACATTCAGTATTGTAGCTGTATTTGCTCCTTGTTCATTTTTCATTCATTCTATGTCTTTACTATAATTCCTCTTTGGTTTCAACTTCCTGATAGTCATTCTGTTAAACTGTCTATTAATACTTTGAAAGGTTTATATACATTCCATGGAGTTTCAATCCTGCATATTCTTGAAATGATGTCAGCTTATATTTCCATAATTCATTGATCTGCAGCAACAATTTGCAAGACTGGAGACGGGAAGCACCTAAACATGATTTTTTCTCAACCGTTTGAAAGATTAATCTTTAGTCAACAAGAAAGTTAAAAAATGGCTTAGAATGTATTCCTAACTATGCATTTTTATAAATGGCTTTGTACAATGGTGTGATTCTTTTATTTTACATGGAATAATATTTTCTACTACCTATAAGTTTTGGAAAAAGAAGAAAATTAAAATTTATTCCTAGATAGGAATATGATAGAAATAGAAGACAGATATTATGTTTTTCATATCTCTGATTAGTACCCATATTCAACATTTAAAGTCATATTTCTTACTATGTTAGACAAAGGGAAAATATAAAATAACATATGATAAGGCAACTATTTGTGATTGTTTAAAATGTACCTTATTAAATGATGAAATTTATTAGCTAACGTTTGGGTTTGAAATTTAGGAGGCTGACATATTAAACACATTTCTGAAAGGCCCATACTGAAAAACACAAATTGTGGGTGGTACTATTTCTACACTTTAATGAATGGGTGAACATGTTTGGCATTAGTGCTGTGTAAATAATTCAACTCTATTGTAACTTGCTCCCTACACTTGACAAACTTGTAATGTCACTAAGTATCATCAACTTGTCAAATGTTATTTTGGCGAAAGTGATTTTAAAAAATTTATTTGAAAAGGAATATACTTTCAGGAGATTAAATGTAGATTATCATTGGTTTGAGAGTGACATTTTTATACCACAGAACCATGTTGTACTGAAGTCCCAGTGTTTTGAAGCACTCCTTAGTGCTTCAAATGGTTTTCTGAATTACATTTGACCTCTAAGTCAAGTTTTCGGGCTTTGGTAGACCAATTAGAGATCTATCCTTCTAGGAACTATTTTTTGGCCCACTTATGTTGGAATAAAATCTTTAGATAATCATAGGTGAGGGGTATTAAAAATAATCTTATGACACTTTGTGAACTTGTTCACTCATATGGGCTGGTCATCTGTAAGTTGAATGTTTGAATTACAGTACTTTCTCTCAAATTTGTGATCTCATCCTTGATTTTAAGTTGCCTTGCATTTCACAATTGCTTACTGCTAATTCCTGCATCTCAAGGAATTGTGGCCCTGAAATATAGGAAATGCGAAATTGAGATGGGTCTTCAATTACTTTGTGTTGATATGTTGCATGGGCCTTGGTGAAAAGTCTTGCCCCTGTTATCTGATGATGCAGGTAACTGGGCTTTGGAATCCTAGGACCCATGGGTACTGCAGAAGAATAATATTTTTTAGACATCTTAGCAAAATTTGGGCATAATCAGTAAGAATGCTTGAGAAATATGAACAAAAACAGTTTGGGACAAGCGAGTTAAAATAATAAACAGAGGAGCAGAGTAAAATCCATTACAGATTAGAGGAAAACATTGTTTTTTTATCATGTGGATTCAGAAGACCAAGAACAGTTATAATGTATCACAAGTTTATACTAAAAAGATTGCATTGATACGTTTTCTAGTCTAATATATATTTGAAACCTAAATATTTATATTCCAATGCTATTTATTGGAGTAAATAAATATCAATTTATTTGTCAAATTATCAAATAATTCTAGTAAGTTTCATTGTGTGAAATATAAAATCAGCACATATAAATATAAAATATATAACTATATATAATATGACTAAAAGACACACGTTTTGTATTGTTCTGTTGTAGTTACTGTATCAAAGGCAACTCTGTTTCAAAGTATGATTGCATTATCTCTACTTCAGTGTTTGATAGAGTTAGACCTAAAGCTTTATCATTTGTAGATTTACAGCATGGAGGCAAGAGGAAACACTGTGATTAAAACATTATCAATTTGATGCCTAATAACAAGGAGAAACATATGCACTTCTCCTGCAACTATGAAAATATTTGGTGATAAAAAGACAGTAGTGTAAGTTCCTGCCAGGAACTTACAGACAGGCCAGGACATTAAGTAATCATGCATACAAACAATTTTTTCACCTTCTTGGCTTTTGCTACTTTTAAATGGAAGGTATAATAAACAATTATATTTTGATAAAATACCTTCTTGTCTGAACAGTTCTGTTTGAACTGTTCATCTCTCTATGATCCCTTGTAACCAAGATTAGTTTTGTTCTAGTAAGAAAATCTTTGCTGTCAGGGTACGGTATTCTGGTTGGTCTGTTCACACATGGAAGAAGGGTAAAGGCTCAGGTAGACATTTGTTCCAGTAACACCTCATTTGGGAAAATGTCAGCTGAAGAAGTTTAGAAGTAGCTCTTAAGCAACGCTTAGTTTGAATCCATTAGGTCCACAAAGCTGGATAAATAAGTACTTGAAAAAGCCATCACCTTTGGACCTAACTATAAATAATAGAGAGTATAATCAAATTTCAAATAAAAACACTTAAGATACTCATTGGCAAAAAAAGTTTGCAAATGTGAGCAATCGACTGATCAATATAATTTTTTCCAATATTCACAGAATTTTAGGGAAATAAGATCGATAGCATTGTTAGGAACAATAAGGTTTCCTTGTTACAAGTAGGCACCCATAGATATAAGCCTGTATAAAGATTGCATCATTAACTATTAAATTTAGAGGATACTACATGCTTCAGCAGCACGTATACTCAAATTACAATACAGAGATTAACATGGCACTTGCACAAGGATAATATGAAAATTTGAGAAGTATTCCATATTTTTCATTATTCAGATGCAAGAAATGAAAAAAAGTGATTAAAAAGTTGATTTCAAAATTACAAGTGTAACAATACACGTAATTCATATAATTAAATTTAGTTTGACATCAGTGTATTAAAGCAGCTCAGAAAGGCGTTTACATAGCATAAACTTTACAAAACTTTTCAAATTAGACAACATTGTCATTTTATCCCAAAGAAAAATAATATTAAGACCTAGAAAAAAAGGAATCAAACTGTTTCTATATGAAATACAATCGGAAAGACACATTAATGAACCTATATATTATAAAATAATATAAAATTCAAAGTATATCTAGGAGAAAATTAATTATGAACATTATGCAAACATAGATTATAGAATATTTTAAAATATACTTTTTCAGACAAGCACCAGAAATATCTTAGTTTCTGTACTACTCATTTCAACAGGTAAATTAAAATTATTTCTTATTAAAAATCACAAACTCTGAAGAAATTATTATACATGTTTACAAAAACTATTGAATACATTTTTCCATCCAAGGCAGGCAATTCACTTGGAAGAATTCAGTGAAATCCATGAATTTTTAAAATAAAATATTGGTGCTGCCGGGCACTGGTGGTTCATCCCTATAATCCTAGCTAAACAGGAGACTGACATCTGAGGATCATGGTTCAAAGCCAGCCTGGGAAGGAAAGTCTGTGGTACTCTTATCTCAAATAAACCACTAGAAAACTGGAAGTGGAGCTGTGTGTCAAGTGGGAGAGGGCTCACCTTGAGCTGAAGATCACAGGGATAGCTCCAGGCCCAGAGTTCAAGCCCCATGACCGACCAAAAAAAAAAGATATTGCTCTTATTTGGATTGTGAAAATATTTTGTAGGGACACAAAAGATGGACTTGCATTTTTGAAATTTAAGAAACTTAACCCGGCCATTAGGACTTCGGCGAACAATTTGTACAGCCTTTCATAACTTCATAGAGGTAGTGATACATACTTATCCTTTTGGCAATATCAAATACAGTTTCTTCTATGTTGTTCTTCAGGCCTGGATTTATATAATGGTTCAACAGAAGGCGATCCAGCATATCTTTGCTATCTCAATTCTCAACAGCAAATATAAGGGTGTCAAGAATCCCTTAGTTTGGGGAAGTGTTACTGTGGCTCAAGTGGAAGAGCACTCCCCTTGAGCTGAAGAGCACAGGGACAGCACCCAAGCCCAGAGCTCAAGCCCCATGACCGACCAAAAAAAAAACACAACAACAACAAAAATCAAACAAACAAACATATTTGGGCTGGGAAAGTGGCTCAGTGGTAGAGCGCTTGCCTTGCATACATAAGGCCCTATGTTCAATTCTTCAGCACCACATAAGCAGAAAAAAAAGCGGGAAGTGGTGCTGTGGCTCAAGTGGTAGAGCGCTAGCCTTGAGCTGAAGAGATGAGGGACAGCGTCCAGGCCCAGAGTTCAGGACCCACGACCAGACCAAAAAAAATTTTAAAAAAAGAGTCCTTTAGTTTGGGCATTGGTATCTGTATCATGATGAAGTAAGAAAGAAGCCACTCTGGTATTATTCCACGTATATGCACTATTCAGGGGTGTCCAGTCATCTACAGTTATTGCATGTGCCGCTTGAGACATCAACTCACTGACAATGTCTAAGTGTCCACCATAGTCTTCTCGAAGAGGGGTATACTCATCATCATCCCAACTATTCACATAAGTGGCCTTTTGGGAAAGAAGTCTCCGCACTGTAGTAAGCTGAATATTTTCGGCAGCCCAATGAAGAAATATGCTTGGATCCTTCTCCATTTTTTTTTTCTTGCAATTGATACCATTCCTTACTTTTTCATCTTGTTCCCCATATTCCTAAGAATTGCCTAACCAGAGACTTTGAGTGCCAGTGGGAATGAGGTGTCCATGTATTTCCCTAAAGTTCACATTGGTTGAACTGGTCATAAATATCTGGTGAATTTTCTGCAACTGTTTATTCATCATGATTTATTTTCTCTTTTTCGGATTTTACTATTCGAAATTATTCTAACTGGAGAGTAGGGAATTGATGGAGAGCAGAGGAAAGATATTCCTCCATATTCAAATGTACACATTGAAAATGAGGACCAGTGATGTCTTCATGTGCAGCTTATTCTAGGCATGAGAAAATAGGAAATAATGTCTTCTATATAAATGATTTGGTAAATGGCAGAGCAAAAAGTGAAATGATACAACCAAAAATCTAAAAGCAAAATAAATTAGGAAAATTATGGAGCAATCGTATTATCTATGAGAACCATGAAAGGGAGAGAGAAAGAAAGAGACAGATGTGTAATTACGTAGATAGCCACAAAATCCATGCCTCTGATCAATTTGTACAGCAAACAAAATTTTACTTTTTAAAAGAGATGGAAATCGAATTTATGTATTTACTTGAAGTTAGTAAATACATTTTTAGTAGCCTACGTAAAGAAACATAACTTTACCAAATTACAGACAGTAAAATTTTCTTTGCAGGTATTTTCCTCATAATGACAGAAAAGTGAACAACGCAATGTATATCAATACATCACTTTGTATATCGTAAATAGACAATATAAAAATCACAGTAAAAATATTAGAATATATCACATTATAAAATAAAAGGTAGAAAGTATCAAACTCTGATTGTTTTTCCAAGTACTTTACCTTTGGTATCTAATTTAATCCTCACAATAATCCCATAAAGTGAAACTGTTTCTATTTTTAATTCTAAGATGATGATATTTAAGTCTACAGAGTTGGAATTACTAGTACAACATTCTACACATGGTAAGTGTTAGCCTGCGTTCCATTCCCACTATATGAACTAACCTCATTCTATTTTATAACTAAATACCAGTACTCAGTCTACTAATTCTAGGAAAATTCCCAAAATTATTGTGCACACTCTAATAATATTTCCTTTATCTTTGTTAGAAAATAGGTAACTAAGCCGGACACCAGTGGCTCACGCCTATAATGCTAGCTAATCAGGAGGCTGAGATCTGAGGAATGAGGTATATGACAATAGAGCAAAAGTAAGAGATATGGAATTAAATTAGCTATTATCATATTTATAATAATTTTCAGCTCTAACTCATAACCTCACTTAGTATTATTTTAATCTTTATTTGATTACTTCACCTATCCCCTAAATTTTAACATGTGATTTAAATACAACGGCAAAAAAGTGTGGTTTGACTTTGACACTCATGTGTGAGGATGCACAATATGGGCAAATAAAGGGATTGGAATTAATAGCCATTATCCATTTTGTTAAATGGTTTTCTCAAACTGATTCTAACAATTCGTATTTCATTCAACAACAAGAAACATGTGACAATTCCCTTTGTTTTGCTCCTCATTAAACTTGTTTCCATGTTATTTTATAATGAAGGATGATTTCATCAATCTACTGTAGATACAAAAATATGTTAAAATATTTCTATATGTATGCATTGATATAAATATAAACACATATATTATAAAGGTTATAATGATAAATTATAACTTCTGTAACTGTACAATTTACTAAATTATTAAAAACATGGGCGAGTCAGGCCTGGAATTCTGGTTACTCAGAAGGCTGAGATCTGATGATCATGGTTTGAAACCATCCTGGTCAGGAAAGTCCATGAGCCTTTTATCTCCAAAGAACCAACAGAAAATCAGAATTGGAACTGTGTCTCATAGTAGTAGAGTGATAGCCTTGAGAGAAAAGACTCAGAGATATCACCCAGGCTCTTAGTACAAGAACTAAAATCTACCCCCAAAAAGTATTTAATTTACACCTGTGTAAATAGAGTATTTCCTTCACCCAAATGCACATCCATGCTCATTTACAAGGTAACTCTGTTATGTCTGGAGTACCACATAATATTATCACTAAAGTAGAAAGTATTACAATATGGGTAAACTCTACCTCTCTCATGGATTTTTCTCCACTCAAATATTCAAATCTTGCAATTATTCCCATTATTTAAAGTCATAGCTTTTTTTTCTTTAATACACATAAGATTGGAATTTGAATTGAGTGTCTTGTGTCTCCTAAATGGATGTTCTTACCACTTTGGCATGCCCCCAGCCCTAAATTATACTGATTAACTTTCAGATAGAATCTTGCTTCCAACTTGTGTATGATCGTGGGCTCAGTCTACTTTATGTTATTCTTCCTGGAATTTAGAATAACAAGTGCCTGGCATTGTGTACAGATCTTTCTGTCCAGTCTGAGCTTTAACCACTATCCTCACAATAGTAGACTCCCTCGTAGTCAGGATTTTCATAAGCTTATCATAGCTATTTTTAAAAAAATCTTTGCATTTCCTGCAGGTTCTTGAGTACTGAGTTAATTGGTGTTTTCTTGGGTTGTTTTATTTCTTTTGAATGTATGTGTTGAGTTGTTCCTCATTTTTCCTTTTGTTTCTTTCACTCAAGTTCTTCCCTATAGTGCTGAGAAACCAATTCTTCTTTCTCAAGATAGTCAAGGTGAACATTATTTATTCCAAAACAATTCCAGTAATATTTAAACACCTTCAGAAATTTCGAGAAAATGGCAGAGGAGACTCTGGTGGCTAAACAAGCTCTTGCATAGAAAGCAGTTCTAGTGTTCCAATGAACAGTCCTAGGCACACCAAGTGTGCCATCACAGTACAGAGAGTTTGGGCAGAGAGGGAAAATCCAGGTAAGGAGACAGATCTGAGCATTTTCCAGCAGCCATGGCTAAGGTAGCTGTGGCGGCTGTGGTGCCATCCATAGCCGCCATAACTACAACCCAGAGAGTCTGGGACAAATGTGCCAGATGCAGCAGGCAAGCAGATTTTACTCAACACGAGCAAGAACTGAGAAGTGGCAGATATTTTCATCCTGCAGATAGCAGACCAGAGGCTACCCAGGAACCCACACTCCAGCCTGAGTACAAAACTAACATCCTCACTCCTTCTCAAAGGGAGCAGAGGAGGGAAGGACACCCCTCCCCCCAACACCGGAGATATCCACCGTTGATGTAGACAAAAGCCTGGCTAAGTAGCTAGATCCAACTCAGTTCTTTGATGAAAACAAAAGAGTCATTTAGCGAGTCACAAGTACCTACCCTGACCTGCCATTCTCAACTCCACCCATGGGAAAGTCACCACAACAAGGCAGAGAAAGCTACACCCATGAAGGAGTGGCTTTCTTCACTGGGTAAACAGAGCCAGAGGCTGACCTCCCTACAACAGCCCTGACAATCAATTGAAACTCAGTAAACATAAACCCTGAGAAGCTAGCCCTTCAGGGTAAAGCTACAGTTTACTGAAAGGCCTCAACTTTACCCAGAACCCAGCCTTATCACAGCAACTCCAAACTAGAGGAAACAGCCACCTCCCTCTTTTGTGATACTCAAAGCAGATCTCCCTCCCACTGAACTAGCCTGGGAGGCGATCACAAACTTCTGGGTAAACGAACAGAATTTTTTCTGCCTGCCCAAACAAACTGACTTAAGAAACCAATCAGGCCACAGAAAACCAAACACCACAAACAAACCAGAGACTCCACCAAGAGACTGGTTACTGACACAAGGGAGATACAGGATCTTCCCATCAACCCCCCAAAAACAAAATCAAAGAAGTCTTTTTTTGTATCTTTTTAAATTTTTACTTTTTAATTATAAAAATTGTTTTCATTAATCTTTTTTTTCTTCCTCTTATAAATTTTATTTTAGGTGTATGTGTGTGTGTGTGTGTGTGCTTTTTTTTAAAAAAAATGTTCACTGACCTGTTGGTCTTTTTTGTTCTTTCTTTCTCATTCGTTTTACTTTTTTATCTTTTGTTCTTTTTGCATGAATTATTTGTTGTTCTGTTTACCTCCTATATACCTGTCATTGATTATAAGACCTTATCCTCAATTGTGTACATTCTTAATCCAAAAATGTATTACTCAATTCAAAACCTCTTAGGATTAAATTCCTTAATAGCAGTATTATTTATTTATACCTATAAATTATTTGAAGTATTTTTATTTTTTAGTTTTTCAGGTCTCCTTTCTATCCCTCCTCTCCTCTCATCCCCGTTCATCTCTCAATTTTACTTTTTAAATTTTCATTACTTTTAAGAGTTTCACTTTTTAAATTTAAATATTTGTCTTTCCATTTTTTCTTGTCTCTTTTTTAAAATTTTTTCTTCTCTGTTTTCTATCATTCTTTCCAATCCATTTCCCTCTGTGAGATTAGGACTTGGTTAATATCACTCTCCTTTTACCTTTCCATATCCCTCTAACCCTGTTTTCCCCACCTTTCTCCCTAAACATAATAATTTCTAGTTTGTCAAATTATTCTTTGGTATTCTTAGCCCATTAAAACATAGTTATTTAATGTTGAATGGACTGTATCTGTTGAACTAGATTGTATCTTCAATCATTTGACTATGCAATTACAGGACTTTGGTTGATGCTTGCCTTAAAATGGTGTTCTAGCACAAAACTGGCATTACTTTCATCCCAAATGGGCAGAACAAGCAAGAAAAACACAAAGAAAATGGCAAGTCTGGGTATCTCAATTCCCACACAAGATAATCAGGTGACAGAACAGATAATGAATAATACAGAAGAGAGTTCCCAAAAAGCTCTACAAACACTACTGGTAAACATGGTGAATGAAAAGATTGAAACCCTGCAAAGGATTCAGTGTGAACGTGTTAGGGAGAGGAGGCAAACCAAAGATCAAAACAGGAAGCTCATGGGCTTGAGAAAGCTACTCAAAGATTGATACTGGAATTGCGTGAGCAGGTTGAGAATACTCAAAGAGAAATACAGGAATTGTGTAAGCAGGCTGAGATCAGTCAAAGAGAACTACAGAAGTTACATGAACGTGAGAAATCTAATCAAAGAGTAATACAAGAATTGCAAGAGCTGGATGAGCATAGACAAAGATCAATAGAGCCATTCATGGAATCCATAAACAGTCACATGAAAGGAGTCAGGGAGACCACAAAGGGAATGTTGAGTGGAGCCCAACAGAAGGAATGGGAGTCCAAGGAAACCATAACCAATCAACTAAGTGATTTGAGAGTAAACAATGAACAACAAATTAAGGAAGTAAAGACTTTCATACAAGATCTAAAACAAAGTTCCAACAAAGAATTTGAAGCCATAACAGGCGACCAATTAAAAGGAAAAGAAATGAAAAATAAAGTAGAAAGTCTTGACAGTAGGTTAGACTATGCAGAAGATTGAGTCTCCGCCATTGAAGACAGCCTACGTATTATAGAGAAAGAACAAACAACTATCCAAGACAAATTGAAGAAATATGATAGATCTATTCAACACTTGGAAGACACCATCAGAAGGCCTTATCTGAGGGAAATGGGTGTAGAGGAGCACATAGAGACAGAAGGTAATGGTCTAGAAAATTTGTTCAACAGGATCCCAGCAGAGAACTTCCTAACACGCAAAAGGATAGGCATATTCAGATACAAGAAGCTTTTGAAACTCTAAATAGACCAAAGAAGAACAGGACTTCCCATCGTCCTATTAATTATAAGCCACACAGGATCAATTCAGACCAAGGAAAAGATCCTTAAAGCTGTCAAGGAGCAAAGATCAGTCACCTATAAAGGAAAACCAATTAGAATCACCTCAGATTTCTCCAAAGAGACTATTAAAGCAAGAAGAGCCTGGAATGGTGTATGCCATGCTCTAAAGACAAACAACTCTCAACCAAGAATAGTGTACCCAGCTAAATTGTCCTTCATAATTGAAGGTCTAATAAAAATCTTCCATAGCAAAGAAAAACAAACAAAATATCTCCACCAAATCAGCTGTACAAAAGATACTTAAAGATGTCCTAAACATAGAAAACCAACAAGACCACAATAAAGGCCAAGAAACCACATACAAACAGAATCCAAGAACCATAGAAAGAATCCAGTAGGCGCAGCACCCAAGAAGGTGGATAAAATGGCAGGAGCACCCAAATACCTCTCAGTCCTCTCTCTCAATATTAGGGGATGTAACTCTCCAATTAAGTGACATAGACAGTTTGGTTGGTTGAAAATGCAAGATTCTTCTATCTTCTACCTTCAGGAATCACAACTTGCCTATAAAAATCAAACACATTTTGAAAGTGAAAGGCTGGAACAAAATCTACCAAGCAAACATCCCCCAAAACAGGCAGGAGTTGCAATCCTAATATCAGATAAAATAGACTTCAAATTAACATTATTGAGAATAGATAAAGAAGGTTACTACATACTAATTAAGGGATATCTCATTCAGGGGGATATTAAAATTCTAAATATTTGCCAAACAATAGTGCACCCAAATTTATCCAAGAAATACTACTTTAAATCTCACATAGATCCAACGACATTAATTGTTGGGGACTTTAACAAACCACTATCCCCCACTAAATAGATCAACTGGGCAAAAACTCAACAGACAAACCGCAGATCTGAACAAGTGCATACATCAACTGATTTAGCAGACATCTAGCAAATATTCATACAGCAGCATCAGAGTACACTTTTACTCAGCAGCACATGGAACATTTTCCAAATCAAACTTGTCAAAATTCAGAAACATTGAATTCATATCTTGCGTTCTACCAGACCAAAAGGGAATAAAATTATAACTCAACACAAAAAGCCACCAAAGAAAGTCCAGTAAAATATGGAGACTGAAAAACACACTGTTCAAACACCAGTGGGTCATGGAAGAGCTTAGAATCGAAGCTCAAATGTTCATATTATTCAACAAAAACTAGCACAGAGATTTTCTGCTCCTCTGGGACACAGAAAAGGCACGATTCAGAGGAAAGTTTATAGCTCTGAGATCCTATATTAACAAATTAGAGAGACCTGGAACCAACAATTTAATGAGATCTGACACTCCTTGAAAAAGGGAATCAAGATAAACCCCAATCCAGTTGATGGAAAGAAAGAATTAAAATTCAATCAGAATTAAATGAATTAGAATCCAAAAAAACCATATGAAGAATCAACAAAATGAGAAGGTTCTTCAAAAAAATTAACAAAATTGACAGACCCTTAAAAAAGAAAAAGAAGAGAACTCATCCAAATTAATAAACTCAGAGATGAGAATGGAAACATCACTACAAAAACAACCAAGATTCAGAACATTATAAAGGAATACTGCTCAAAACTTTATGCTAATAATTTTGAGAAATTGGCAGAAATGGACATTTTCCTGGCAAGTATTGACATGCAGAAACTAAGATGAGTTAAACCATCTTAACAGGCCCATATCAAGCATTGAAATAGAAAGAGCAATAAGAGAACTCCCATCTAAGAAAAACCCAGGAATAGATGTTTATACAGCAGAATTCCACAAGGCCTTCAAAGCAGAGCTCACACCAATACTCCTCCAACTCTTCAATGAAATTGAAAGAGAAAGTTCATTACCGAACTCTTTCTATGAAGCCATCATAACCCTCATCCCCAAACCCTCATCCAAGAAAGAGCACTATAGACCCATTTGTTTGTTGAACATTGATGCAAAGCCTCTCACCAAAATTTTGGCTAATCAACTTCAACAATTCATCCAAAAAATCATACACCATGAGCAAACAGGATTCATTTCAGGGATGCAAAGCTGCTTCAATATGCACAAATCAATTAACATAATTCATCACATCAACAAGAGCCAGGATAAGAACCACATGGTTATCCCAATAGTTGAAGAAAAAGCCTTTGACAAGATCCAGCACCCCTTTATGGTGAAGTTCCTGGAAAAATTATGAATCTATGGAACATTCCTCAATACAATAAAGGTTGTGTATGACAAAACTACAGAAAGCATTATACTCAATGGTGAAAATCTAAAGCTATTCCCTCTAAACTCTGCAAAGAGACAAGGAGGCCCACTCTCTCTACTGCTCTTCAGTGCCAACATAAAGAGGAACCCAATAGGGAAAGAAGAAGTATAACTTTCCCTCTTTGCAGATGACATGATCTTGTATTTAAAGACCCTGCTCCCAAGTTACTCAAGGTTACTCAAAACTTGGGCAAACTAGAAGGGTATGAAATTAACCCTCAAAAATCAATGGCTTTTCTGTATACCAACAATGAGCAAATTGTGGCTGAAGTTAGGAAAGCAACTCCATTTGTAATAGCCCCACAAAAAATAAAATACCTACGAATTAACTTAATCAAAGGAGTGAAGGACCTCTATGATGAAAACTTTAAATACCTGAAAAAGGAAATCAAAACAAACTTAGAAAGTGGAAAAACTCCCATGTTCCTAGATTGGAAAGATCAAATCGTGATAATGGCAATACTTCCCAATGCTATCTACAAATTGAATGTGATACCTATCAATATTCCTAGCTCATTCTTCAAGGACATAGGAAAGGCAATTCAAAAATTCCTATGGAACAATAAAAGACCCTGAATAGCAAAAACAATCCTTAACAGAAAGAACAGTGTTGGAGGAAAATCAGTACCAAATTTCAAACTCTTCTACAAAGCCATAGTAAGCAAAACAGCTTGTACTGGCACAAGAACAGACCTCAGGACAAATGGAATAGAATTGAAATGAACCTAAAGACCTACAGCCATCTAATCTTTGATAAGCGAGCTGAAAAGAAATAGAATGGAAGAAAGACAGCCTCTTCAGTAAATGG
>NW_012284496.1:0-1166 GCF_000151885.1 Dipodomys ordii
GACCAAAAAAAATTTTAAAAAAAGAGTCCTTTAGTTTGGGCATTGGTATCTGTATCATGATGAAGTAAGAAAGAAGCCACTCTGGTATTAATTCCACGTATATGCACTATTCAGGGGTGTCCAGTCATCTACAGTTATTGCATGTGCCGCTTGAGACATAAACTCACTGACAATGTCTAAGTGTCCACCATAGTCTTCTCGAAGAGGGGTATACTCATCATCATCCCAACTATTCACATAAGTGGCCTTTTGGGAAAGAAGTCTCCGCACTGTAGTAAGCTGAATATTTTCGGCAGCCCAATGAAGAAATATGCTTGGATCCTTCTCCAATTTTTTTTTCTTGCAATTGATACCATTCCTTACTTTTTCATCTTGTTCCCCATATTCCTAAGAATTGCCTAACCAGAGACTTTGAGTGCCAGTGGGAATGAGGTGTCCATGTATTTCCCTAAAGTTCACATTGGTTGAACTGGTCATAAATATCTGGTGAATTTTCTGCAACTGTTTATTCATCATGATTTATTTTCTCTTTTTCGGATTTTACTATTCGAAATTATTATCTATTATCTATGAGAACCATGAAAGGGAGAGAGAAAGAAAGAGACAGATGTGTAATTACGTAGCTAGCCACAAAATCCATGCCTCTGATCAATTTGTACAGCAAACAAAATTTTACTTTTTAAAATGCACATCCATGCTCATTTACAAGGTAACTCTGTTATGTCTGGAGTACCACATAATATTATCACTTAAGTAGAAAGTATTACAATATGGGTAAACTCTACCTCTCTCATGGATTTTTCTCCACTCAAATATTCAAATCTTGCAATTATCCCCATTATTTAAAGTCATAGCTTTTTTTTTCTTTAATACACATAAGATTGGAATTTGAATTGAGTGTCTTGTGTCTCCTAAATGGATGTTCTTACCACTTTTGCATGCCCCAGCCCTAAATTATACTGATTAACTTTCAGATAGAATCTTGCTTCCAACTTGTGTATGATCGTGGGCTCACTCTACTTTATGTTATTCTTCCTGGAATTTAGAATAACAAGTGCCTGGCATTGTGTACAGATCTTTCTGTCCAGTCTGAGCTTTAACCACTATCCTCACAATAGTAGACTCCCTCGTAGTCAGGATTTTCATAAGCTTATCATAGCTATTTT
>NW_012284497.1:0-1264 GCF_000151885.1 Dipodomys ordii
ACTAGAGGAAACAGCCACCTCCCTCTTTTGTGATACTCAAAGCAGATCTCCCTCCCACTGAACTAGCTTGGGAGGCGATCACAAACTTCTGGGTAAAAGAACAGAATTTTTTCTGCCTGCCCAAACAAACTGACTTAAGAAACCAATCAAGCCACAGAAAACCAAACACCACAAACAAACCAGAGACTCCACCAAGAGACTGGTTACTGACACAAGGGAGATACAGGATCTTCCCATCAACCCCCCAAAAACAAAATCAAAGAAGTCTTTTTTTGTATCTTTTTAAATTTTTACTTTTTAATTATAAAAATTGTTTTCATTAATCTTTTTTTTCTTCCTCTTATAAATTTTATTTTAGGTGTATGTGTGTGTGTGTGTGTGTGTGCTTTTTTTAAAAAAAATGTTTACTGACCTGTTGGTCTTTTTTGTTCTTTCTTTCTCATTCGTTTTACTTTTTTATCTTTTGTTCTTTTTGCATGAATTATTTGTTGTTCTGTTCACCTCCTATATACCTGTCATTGATTATAAGACCTTATCCCCAATTGTGTACATTCTTAATCCAAAAATGTATTACTCAATTCAAAACCTCTTAGAATTAAATTCCTTAATAGCAGTATTATTTATTTATACCTATAAATTATTTGAAGTATTTTTATTTTTTAGTTTTTCAGGTCTCCTTTCTATCCCTCCTCTCCTCTCATCCCCGTTCATCTCTCAATTTTACTTTTTAAATTTTCATTACTTTTAAGAGTTTCACTTTTTAAATTTAAATATTTGTCTTTCCATTTTTTCTTGTCTCTTTTTTAAAATTTTTTCTTCTCTGTTTTCTATCATTCTTTCCAATCCATTTCCCTCTGTGAGATTAGGACTTGGTTAATATCACTCTCCTTTTACCTTTCCATATCCCTCTAACCCTGTTTTCCCCACCTTTCTCCCTAAACATAATAATTTCTAGTTTGTCAAATTATTCTTTGGTATTCTTAGCCCATTAAAACATAGTTATTTAATGTTGAATGGACTGTATCTGTTGAACTAGATTGTATCTTCAAACATTTGACTATGCAATTACAGGACTTTGGTTGATGCTTGCCTTAAAATGGTGTTCTAACACAAAACTGGCATTACTTTCATCCCAATGGGCAGAAAAGACACGAAAACACAAATAAAATGGGCACGTTCTGGGTATCCTCAATTTCCCACCCAAGAAATCTGGTGACGAACCACATACTGAATTAATCACCTAATAAAATTTCTCATAAAGCTC
>NW_012284498.1:0-2388 GCF_000151885.1 Dipodomys ordii
TTTTAAGATTTTACTGAGTATTGCATTGAATTTGTAGATAGCTTGAGGCACTACTACCATTTTCAGGATGATAATCCTTCCCAATCAGGACCATGGAAGGTTATTCCATTACCTTATAGTTGCTGTAGATTTTCATATTTTTAAATTTTTCTTTAAATATTGTGTACATCTTTTGTTATTTTAATTCCTAGGTATCTTAAATTCTTTTGGGGCTATAGTAAATGGAGTTGAATTCCTGATTTCAGTCTTGAGTTTCACATTGCTCATACAACACAAAAGTATTCATTTTTGTGGGTTGATTTAGATCCTGCTACTCTTCCAAAGCTCTTCATCAGTTCAAATAATTTGTGGTAGGAATTTATAGCCATCTTTAAATACAGGATCATGTCATCTGCAAAGAAGGATAGCTTTACTTCTCCTTTCCCTACTTGTGTCCCCTTTCTAGTTTCTCTCTCTTTTTTGATCTTGCTAGGAATTCCACTACCCTATTGAAGAGGAACGGAGAGAGTGGGCATTTTTGCATTGTTGTTAATTTTAGAGGAATTGTTTTTAATTTTAAATAAAATACAATGAGGTCTATAATTTTGTTATATGTTGCATTGATTATATTTCGGAATGGTCCATGGATTCTTAGCTTCTTCAGAGTATTTGTCATAAAGAGGAGTTGAATCTTGTCAAATATTTTGTTTATATGATTTTGTAGTTGTTGTTCTTGTTTCTGTTGATATGTTGAATCTGATTTGATCATAGAATACACTTCTTTGGATAGTTGTTAATTAGATTGGCTGGACTTTTATTGAGAATTTTTGCATTGATGTTCATCCAAAAAATGGGTCTACAGAACTCTTTCATGATGAGTGTATTTTTGGATGAGCGTTTTGCTGGTTTCAAATAAGTTTAGTAGTGATCTTTCACTTTCTGTTTCATTGAATAATTTTAAGATATAATGGAGTGAGTTCTCTTTGAAGGCTTTATAGAATTCAGCTGTATATTTATCAGGTCCTGGGCATTACTTGGGTGGGCGGTCTTTTATTGCCAGTTCAATTTCATTACTTGTTATGGGTCTATTGTGTTGGTTCCAATCTATTTTGTTTGTTGGAATATATCAATATTCTCTGGAAATTTCACCATTCTTCCAGATTCTCCAATTTTTCATGATAAATGTTTACAAATTATTCCCTTCTAACGTTCTAAAGCTTGATTGTATTTCTCTTGATTTTCCCATTTTTGCCTCTAATTTCCTTTATGTGTGTACATACTCTTCTTTTGCTGTATATTCTGTGGCCCAGGCTCTCCATGACATGTTTCTTCATCAAGCAGAATTATAAACAATGGAAAAAAGAAAAGTTTCAGAGCCTTCACCTGCACAGGTAAGGAGTTAAAGTTTTGGATGGTACAAACAGTGAGGAACGTCATTTCCTAGACAGGTCACTTACTGTATAACAGTTTGTAATTGAGGTCTCTTACACATGTGTGCTTGTGCTGTTAATTTAAAGCAGGTTAGTAGAGTGGGGACAAGATGGCGGAGGAGAAGCTGGAAGCTGAACAAGCTCTCGCATAGAAAGCAGTTTTAGAGTTCCAGTGAACAGTCCTAAGCCAGAGAAACACACCAAGTGTGCCATCACAGGACAGAGAGTTAGACAAGTGAGAGAAAGCCAAGGCAAAAATACACATCTGAGCACCAGCCAGCAACAGCCGCCGCCGGCGTCGGCGGCAGGGTCGCAGTGGAGACTGCAGCCGGGCTATCGGCGGCGGCAGGGTCGCGGTGGAGACGGCGGCGGCAGGGTCGCGGCGGAGACCGCCCCGGGGCTAAACCTGAGCGCTGAGAGTCCGGGACGAAGGAGCCAGACGCAGCAGGCGAGCGGATTCTACTCAACACCAGCAAGAACCGACAAGGAGCAGACAGCTTCATCCTGCAGTTTGCAGACCAGAGACGACCCAGGATCCAAGACTCGGCGTGAGTAGAAGCCCGACATCCTCACTCCTTCTCTGGGAGCAGAGGAGGGAAGGCCACCCCTCCCCCCCCAGCACCGGCGATCTCCATCTTGGATACCGACAAAGCTCGGCGGAGCTGCTAGCTCCAACTCAGGCCTTGGAATAAAACGAGTCATTTAGCAGGTCACAAGAACTTAATGGCGAAGTGACCTGCCAGACTCAGCTCCATCCAGGGAAAAGTTACCCAGCTCAGGCACCAGCCATTGGAGTGGCTTTCCCCACTGGGTAACCAGAGCCAGAGGCTGCCCCTCCCTCTAGCAGCCTCAACAATCAAAGGGAAAACAGAAACTCTGAGAACAGATCCAGGCTAGGCTCTGTGAGATTTTTTTTCTTTGTTTCACAAATCAGCCCCAGGGTAAAGCTACTGATTGGTGAAAGCCCTCAACTCTACCT
>NW_012284499.1:0-5018 GCF_000151885.1 Dipodomys ordii
ATATGAAGACACTCTGAAAACATTACAGGATGGAATAGGAGAAACCCTAGATTTCCTTGGTACAGGCTGAAAATTGCTTAATAGAGACCCAGAAACACAACAAATCATAGAAAGGTTGACAAATGGAACTGCATGAAATTGCAGAGCTTCTATATGGCAAAGGACATACCTAGCAAGATCCATAGAAAGTCCACAAATTGGGAGAAGATCGTCACTAGCCATACAATGGACAAGGGTCTCATATTTAAAATATATCTGGAACTCCAAAAATTCAATCCCCCAAAAACAAATCCTAAAAGAATCAACAGCCCAATAAATAAGTGGCTAAAGGCTTAAAGAGAAACTACTCTGAAGAGGAAGGAAAGATTGCCAATAGACACATGGAGAAATGCTCAACCTCCCTAGCTATAAAAAATGCAAATCAAAACAACATTGAGATACCACCTCACCCCAGTTAGAATGGCTATAATTAAGAACTCTAATAACAACAGATGCAGGAGGAGTTGTGGATAGGGGAACCCTACTGCATTGTTGGTGGTAGTGTAAACTTGTTCAACCACTTTGGAAAAGGGTATGGAGGTTCCTCAAAAGACTTCATATGGAGCTCCCCTATGACCCAGCAATCACACTTTTGGCCATTTACGCAAATGATCACAAAGAAGACCACACTAAAGCTCCCAGCACAACTATGTTTATGGCAACATTATTTACCATAGCTAAGCTTGGAACCAACTCACTTGCCCCTCAGTAGATGAATGGATCAATAAATTGTGGTATATATACACAATGGAATTTTTTGCCTCCATCAGAAAGAATGACATTGCCCCATTGTTAGGAAAATGACAGTCTTGGAAAAAATTATATTAAGTGAAGTAAGCCAGGCCCAAGTACACATAGGCCCCATGGTTTCCCTTATTGGTAATAAATAGGATATGTCTGAGACAAGCAGAAAAGGTAAGATTCGTTGATGTTAGGTGAAATGTACCCCAAGATAAGCATTCAAATATTTTTTTCTTTCATGCAATTGTTTCTAACATATTTATAAGATGAATTTTTGTTGCTTTGTATGTCCCTTCTCCACAATAAAGCTCCTGTTTTCACTGTATTTTCTGTTGGTATAGTTTGTGGAGGGGAAGGGAAAAAACAAATCTTTTAAAAAAGGATAGAGTTGGACCCATTGTAACAATGAGATGTACAAGATGTTTTGTCAAAAAATGAACTTTAAAATTTTCGAAAGGCGGGGCTTAATGGGGGGAGGGGCAGGAGGGATGAGATGGAAAATGATAGGAACTGGAAAAAAAAAGGAGGCAACAATGCTTGATAAGAAATGTACTCATTATCTTGCCCATGTAATTGAAACTCTTCTGTATGGTATTTTCAGAATAATAAAAAAACCTTCATACCTATTAATGGTATATGAATTCTATGTGTTTAGAAGGGTCTTTTTATTTTCACAGCCTTTTTTGGCATACACAGACATATCATGGATGATATGAAGATAATAAATTTCCAGATGCTTGCGAGGAGGAGTAAAACCTATAGTTTATTTTTTTTCAGAGGCTTCCCATTTCATGAAAGAAATATGCTGCTTGATGTAGGATTTCACAAAATTATATTGCTAGGAAAAACTTAAACAATCATCTAACATTACAGAGATGAGGGAGATGAATTGAACTCTTGAATAATTTACTTCTGGGTCAAATAAGAGCAGGCTGCCAAAAAGAGAGTAGACTTTAGAGAAACATGATGAGTTGTATGTAAATAGGTGCTTAGCTGATTTTGTTAATTTGTGAACTAATACAGGGAAATAAAGTACAGCAAGGTAAAAAAAATAAAGAACTCTGCATTGAAATACTCATTTGTGTGTGTGTGTGTGTGTGTGCGCACACGTGCCTGTACACACACGTGCATGTTCATGTGCTCATGCGTGCATTCATCATTCTTGCTCTAAGCATCTGTGCCCAAGGTAGTGGTCTACCACTTGAGCCACTGCTGCACTTCTGGTTTTTTGGAGATAATCACATGTTTTTTCATGATTGTACTGGCTTTGAAAAGTGGTTTTCAGGTCTCGGCCTCCAGAGTAGCTAGCTAAGCTGATTCACCCTCTGAGTAGCTAGCTAAAATTCTGTTTGTCCTCTATGCTTCACTGCTCTTTTATTCTTTTCCTGAGGTATTCACAAACCTGTCATGTAAATGTCTAATTGCTTTAAAAATACTGTTACTGTTTGTCACCTGGGGCTGCAATCTGTTCTCTTAACTACTTAGGAGGCTTGAGAACAGAAACCAGGACAAATTTTAGGGGAGTTCCTTCTCAATCTGTAGCTGGGGGCATTGGATCATTTCCACCATCGTGCACTATCTAGAGACTAAGATTGGAAGGACTGCAGTATCCAGGAAGCTAAACAAGTTGATGTGCAACTCTGATGCCATTGATGTTGGGAAACTTAAAAGGACAGATCAGGTGCATGTTCTTGTGGAAAGGGAACCCTTATCCTAAAATTAATCACTGACATAATGCCAGCCTAGCAAGAACAATACGCCAATTTGAAATCCTCACAATTTTCCAAAACCAAAATAAGTACATACATTAACATCCCAAAACTTAGTACAATCTGTTCTTTGCTCTAATATCATCTTTATCTGATTATCGTATGACATGACAGAATAGTTTCTTCATTAAACTTATGATATATTTTAAAAGACCTAGAAAATTCTTTCTCACTTATTAAGTGCAAACGAATGGCATATTACCTCATTTCTTACATTTTTGACTGCCACTAAAAATCCATTCAATGATTAGTATAGTAATATATTCTGATTTATTACTTTATTTGTAACAGTTGTTAAACATGTTGCTTTTCTGCTGAAGTATAAGCATTTAAATAGTCTTAACACGGGGTGCTATATGCTGAGTCTTGGGAAAGAATGCTACGTGCTGAGTTTTTCAAAGCATGCCATGCACTGAGTCCTATACACTGCGTGCTATGGACTCCCTCCTTCAAAGGGTGCTGTGTGCTGAGTCATCCCAAAGCCTACTATATGCTAAGTCCTTCAAAGGACACATTGTGCTGAGTCTTTTACTTAGTGTGCTTTGTGCTGTTTTTGGAAGTATGCTGTGTGCTGAGTCATCCCAAAGGGTGCTATGTTCTGAGTCCTTGAGAGATAGTTTTCCCCAACAATCTCTCTCAGTCTCTCAGTCTCTCAGTCTCTCTCTCTGTCTCTCTCTCTAACTGGATCACTGTGCACATTCTTGATATGTGGAGTGGAGAGGCTTGGAGGAGAGTCTCCTCTAGTGGTGGGGCTGAGGGGAGATTCGATCCCCTGAGCAAGTGCTAGGGTTGTCGGGGAGTGCAGAGCTGAGCTGAGGCTGTCATTCCCATGGCCTGGAAGCCTTAGGGCCCAGTCAGGGCTGCTCTTGTGGGCAAGGGTAGGGGCGGAGCCAAGGGGAAGAGGTGACTGGGCAGAGGGGAGGAGGAGGCAGGGTCCGGGGGCCTCACTGTGGAGTCAGCAGTGGCCAGTGTCTCCCAGGGGCAGGTGTACATGCGCAGAGGATGTGAGGCGGCCTGCAAGAGGAGTAGAAGTAGAGAGAGAGAGCAGAGAAGAGCAAGGATAGGCACGAGTGTAAGTGGCTTCACATGCTCTGTTCGTGGATCAATAGAAAAATAGCCAAAACGAGAATAAAGGAAACAAATGTACAGCCAAGAAGAATATAGTTAGAATAAAGGTAGAGGCAATAAAGGTGCAGCCAAGTATATAGGAAGCCTTGACCCAACACCCCCTTCCTGCAAGCATGCTTCCATGAAGCTTATGTTTGTCTGGCGTGATCTCTCACGCAGATTCAGCAGGAGGTATCATAACATTTCTTCCTTTTTTATTTTTTAATTGAAGCTCATGAATGTCCTGGTGCACAGAAGAGATAAATCTAAAGATCATCCGGAAAATGACTGGAAATATAAGAATAAGAATTGGAAGAATTGATCTGACAATGGTAATTATAATTATTACATTAATCCAATCCAGAGGATTGAGGGCCTCCACATTATGCTTAAATAATGCTGCCAAAGATTGTAAATTTTTTTACATCTAAATGAGCTTTACTAACTGCTGTAATTTTATCCTGTAAAGCCTCCATAACATGAGAGATATCTTTATCTCTCCAGACTCCTAACAAATCATTTTTCGTGGCATTCCTATTAAAAAAATGTTATATTTTAGAACAGTAACACAGATATATTTAAAACTAGCATGACATTTAACTGAGAGTTGTGTTTTTAAATTTTTAACTTCCTGACCTATAGCCAGAACCACCTCCTCCAGAGCATTTATTTTCATTTCTAACTTTTTATCTATAATTTGTTGTTCTGCTAGGGCTAATGAAACATATTTGTTTAAATCAGTAACAAAATGAGTAGTGTTTACTTCATATACTAAGGCTGCTGTAGAAATCGCTAAAGAGCTAATGATTGTTAATATAGCACTTATTCCTAAAAACAAGGCCGCAACAAAGCATTTTGGCTGCAACATAATATCTAGAATTTTCAGCACTTGTAAAGCAGAATTTTTAAACCAAGGGTCATTTTATAGATCTACATGTAACATTACATATGAAGGTCTTTTTAAAATAAAAATTACAGAATATGTTTTATCCAGGGAAGAAGACAATTAGTAAAAATATAATCCTTACAGCTAATATAATAAGATTTTTCTTGATTAATAATGATTAAATTATCTAGTTTTCTAGCTAAAATTCCCATAGGATAATCTACACATGCTCTTACCCCAATTGCAGTACTCTTAGTTTCTTTGGGCTTTTTCAGTAAAATCATGTTTGTTGCTGCAAAAAGTCTAAACAAATACAGATGAATGCCCATTTTATTGTGAAAGGGAGAGTGACTCACCAAAACGGAAGCCACCCACGCTGGAGTGAGCCATCATTTCAGGGGTTCCCCGTGCCTATCAGGAGCATAGCCATTAAACTTTCCTGAATTATGTTTTAAGTAGGAGGCATAATCATAATC
>NW_012284500.1:0-1557 GCF_000151885.1 Dipodomys ordii
TAATATCATCTTTATCTGATTATCGTATGACATGACAGAATAGTTTCTTCATTAAACTTATGATATATTTTAAAAGACCTAGAAAATTCTTTCTCACTTATTAAGTGCAAACGAATGGCATATTACCTCATTTCTTACATATTTGACTGTCACTAAAAATCCATTCAATGATTAGTATAGTAATGTATTCTGATTTATTACTTTATTTGTAACAGTTGTTAAACATGTTGCTTTTCTGCTGAAGTATAAGTATTTAAATAGTCTTAACACGGGGTGCTATATGCTGAGTCTTGGGAAAGAATGCTACATGCTGAGTTTTTCAAAGCATGCCATGCACTGAGTCCTATACACTGCGTGCTATGGACTCCCTCCTTCAAAGGGTGCTGTGTGCTGAGTCATCCCAAAGCCTACTATATGCTAAGTCCTTCAAAGGACACATTGTGCTGAGTCTTTTACTTAGTGTGCTTTGTGCTGTTTTTTGAAGTATGCTGTGTGCTGAGTCATCCCAATGGGTGCTATGTTCTGAGTCCTTGAGAGATAGTTTTCCCCAACAATCTCTCTCAGTCTCTCAGTCTCTCAGTCTCTCTCTCTGTCTCTCTCTCTAACTTGATCACTGTGCACATTCTTGATATGTGGAGTGGAGAGGCTTGGAGGAGAGTCTCCTCTAGTGGTGGGGCTGAGGGGAAATTCGATCCCCTGAGCAAGTGCTAGGGTTGTCGGGGAGTGCAGAGCTGAGCTGAGGCTGTCATTCCCATGGCCTGGAAGCCTTAGGGCCCAGTCAGGGCTGCTCTTGTGGGCAAGGGTAGGGGCGGAGCCAAGGGGAAGAGGTGACTGGGCAGAGGGGAGGAGGAGGCAGGGTCCGGGGGCCTCACTGTGGAGTCAGCAGTGGCCAGTGTCTCCCAGGGGCAGGTGTACATGCGCAGAGGATGTGAGGCGGCCTGCAAGAGGAGTAGAAGTAGAGAGAGAGAGCAGAGAAGAGCAAGGATAGGCACGAGTGTAAGTGGCTTCACATGCTCTGTTCGTGGATCAATAGAAAAATAGCCAAAACGAGAATAAAGGAAACAAATGTACAGCCAAGAAGGATATAGTTAGTATAAAGGTAGAGGCAATAAAGGTGCAGCCAAGTATATAGGAAGCCTTGACCCAACACCCCCTTCCTGCAAGCATGCTTCCATGAAGCTTATGTTTGTCTGGCGTGATCTCTCACGCAGATTCAGCAGGAGGTATCATAACATTTCTTCCTTTTTTATTTTTTAATTGAAGCTCATGAATGTCCTGGTGCACAGAAGAGATAAATCTAAAGATCATCCGGAAAATGACTGGAAATATAAGAATAAGAATTGGAAGAATTGATCTGACAATGGTAATTATAATTATTACATTAATCCAATCCAGAGGATTGAGGGCCTCCACATTATGCTTAAATAATGCTGCCAAAGATTGTAAATTTTTTTACATCTAAATGAGCTTTACTAACTGCTGTAATTTTATCCTGTAAAGCCTCCATAACATGAGAGATATCTTTATCTCTCCAGACTCCTAACAAATCATTTTTCG
>NW_012284501.1:0-1714 GCF_000151885.1 Dipodomys ordii
TCTAATTGCTTTAAAATACTGTTACTGTTTGTCACCTGGGGTTGCAATCTGTTCTCTTAACTACTTAGGAGGAGGCTTGAGAACAGAAACCAGGACAAATTTTAGGGGAGTTCCTTCTCAATCTGTAGCTGGGGGCATTGGATCATTTCCACCATCGTGCACTCTCTAGAGACTAAGATTGGAAGGACTGCAGTATCCAGGAAGCTAAACAAGTTGGTATGCAACTCTGATGCCATTGATGATGGGAAACTTAAAAGGACAGATCAGGTGCATGTTCTTGTGGAAAGGGAACCCTTATCCTAAAATTAATCACTGACATAATGCCAGCCTAGCAAGGACAATACCCCAATTTGAAATCCTCACAATTTTCCAAAACCAAAATAAGTACATACATTAACATCCCAAAACTTAGTACAATCTGTTCTTTGCTCTAATATCATCTTTATCTGATTATCGTATGACATGACAGAATAGTTTCTTCATTAAACTTATGATATATTTCAAAAGACCTAGAAAATTCTTTCTCACTTATTAAGTGCAAACGAATGGCATATTACCTCATTTCTTACATATTTGACTGCCACTAAAAATCCATTCAATGATTAGTATAGTAATATATTCTGATTTATTACTTTATTTGTAACAGTTGTTAAACATGTTGCTTTTCTGCTGAAGTATAAGTATTTAAATAGTCTTAACACGGGGTGCTATATGCTGAGTCTTGGGAAAGAATGCTACGTGCTGAGTTTTTCAAAGCATGCCATGCACTGAGTCCTATACACTGCGTGCTATGGACTCCCTCCTTCAAAGGGTGCTGTGTGCTGAGTCATCATAAAGCCTACTATATGCTAAGTCCTTCAAAGGACACATTGTGCTGAGTCTTTTACTTAGTGTGCTTTGTGCTGTTTTTTGAAGTATGCTGTGTGCTGAGTCATCCCAATGGGTGCTATGTTCTGAGTCCTTGAGAGATAGTTTTCCCCAACAATCTCTCTCAGTCTCTCAGTCTCTCTCTCTGTCTCTCTCTCTAACTGGATCACTGTGCACATTCTTGATATGTGGAGTGGAGAGGCTTGGAGGAGAGTCTCCTCTAGTGGTGGGGCTGAGGGGAGATTCGATCCCCTGAGCAAGTGCTAGGGTTGTCAGGGAGTGCAGAGCTGAGCTGAGGCTGTCATTCCCATGGCCTGGAAGCCTTAGGGCCCAGTCAGGGCTGCTCTTGTGGGCAAGGGTAGGGGCGGAGCCAAGGGGAAGAGGTGACTGGGCAGAAGGGAGGAGGAGGCAGGGTCCGGGGGCCTCACTGTGGAGTCAGCAGTGGCCAGTGTCTCCCAGGGGCAGGTGTACATGCGCAGAGGATGTGAGGCGGCCTGCAAGAGGAGTAGAAGTAGAGAGAGAGAGCAGAGAAGAGCAAGGATAGGCACGAGTGTAAGTGGCTTCACATGCTCTGTTAGTGGATCAATAGAAAAATAGCCAAAACGAGAATAAAGGAAACAAATGTACAGCCAAGAAGAATATAGTTAGAATAAAGGTAGAGGCAATAAAGGTGCAGCCAAGTATATAGGAAGCCTTGACCCAACACCCCCTTCCTGCAAGCATGCTTCCATGAAGCTTATGTTTGTCTGGCGTGATCTCTCACGCAGATTCAGCAGGAGGTATCATGACATTTCTTCCTTTTTTATTTTTTAATTGAAGCTCATGAATGTCCTGGTGCACAGAAGAG
>NW_012284502.1:0-3414 GCF_000151885.1 Dipodomys ordii
TCACATATTTCCAATGAAAGAGGACCTGGTAAATTTGTATGTCTCTTATGTGTTCAATAAATAATTTTTCTTTTCTAAGTTGAATTAATTTTTGTAACTGTTGTAACAAGTCTATAATTTTTGATTGTCCTGATAAAACAGCTGTCTCTAAGGCAGGAAATAAGGTAACCACATGCTTAGAGTCTGTGCAAATGTTATGCTGCTGAGGAAATATGGTTAAAGCTAAAATTACAGCAATAATTTCTGCCTGTTGCTCTGAAATGTCAGATCCCTTTTAATAATAGGGAAGTGGTCTGGAATGTATACAACCGAAGTTCCATTTGAGAACCCATCAGTAAAGCCTGTTAGAGTTCCTTCGAAAAGTGTTGTTACCACTAATGGAAAAATGGTTTTTACCTCTTCCACAAATTTTAATGAAGGATGTTGAGGAACATGAAATTTTATTTGTCCTGTATAATTTAATAATGCTAATTTCCAATTCTCATCATTCTGTAATAATATTTTAATTGTTTTTTATT
Source organism: Dipodomys ordii (assembly GCF_000151885.1). Lineage (NCBI taxonomy): Eukaryota > Metazoa > Chordata > Mammalia > Rodentia > Heteromyidae > Dipodomys > Dipodomys ordii. The sequence goes on from NW_012284502.1 coordinate 519, forward strand.
ATAAGTTATCATTATATTATACATTTCTTTCTCAAGTAACTCTCAGGCCCTACTCCTTGCCTTGACAATGAGTTGGCTGCACAAATATACATAAGAAGCTATCATTCTTGTCTGACTGTGAGGCAAGTGAAGCCATTCCAGGACTCCATCTGCCATAAACATCTTGTATAAGATGTCTTTAATATTATAATATCCCAGTCTTTTATTATAGTCCAATTGGACCACTTTTGCTTGTAACTTTTCTTCCACCAATGAAATTTTTCTAACATTATTGGAGTGAATTGTCTCTTAGATTTAGGATTAGAATCCCCTTTTAAGGCATCAAACACTGGGTGTAATTCTCCTGTGGTAATTTTCAAGTAGGGTCAAACCCAATTTATGTTTCCTAGTAATTTTTGAAAATCATTTAATGTTTTTAATTTATCTAGCTTAATACTCATTTTTGTGACATGATGTATTATTTTTCCTAAATAATTTAAAGGTTTATTATGCTGAATTTTATCTGGAAAATAAGCAAACCAAAGTTGGTTAATTGCTCAATGGTTAGTTGTTAAAATTTGTTCTGTTAAATGTTTACTTTCAGAGCTATTAAAATATCGTCCATATAATGAATAATATAAGCATTAGAAAACTCTTCCCTAGTTTTTTGTAAAGCTTTATCCACAAATTTTTGACACAATGTAGGAGAATTTTTCATGCCTTGTGGCAAGACCTTCCACTGATATCTCTGCCAGGGCCTTTTCAAATTACATGAGGGCACATGAAATGCAAAACTTTGAAAATCATTAGGATCCAATTTTATTGTTTAAAAAATCCTGAAAATAAATGATTATTATATAATGTCCTTTAGGAACAGCCACAGGAAATGGAAGTCTTGGCTGAAGAGCCCCCATGTCATACATGGTGTTATTAATGGCTCTGAGGTCTTGTAACAACCTCCCTTACGCAGATTGCTTTTTAATTACAAAAATTGGAGTATTCCAAGGGCTATTGGATTCCTCTAAATATCCTGTCTGTATTTGCTCATTTACCAATTGTCCTACAGCCTGTATCTTCTCTTGAGTTAGGGACCACTGATCAACCCACACAGGCTGATCATTTTTCCATGATATTGCATCAGCAAACTTCTCATCAGCAGCCCCTATGAAAAACTTTGTACAGTAAAGGAATCTGCAGTAACGAATTTTAGTTCAATGTTTTGCAAAATGTCTCTGCCCCATAATGTAATGGCAAAGAAGATATAATATAAGGTTGAAAGTTTCCAAATCTATTTTAACACGCCCACTTTAAAATTTTTGAACTTTGAGCAACATGATAGCCATACCCAATCCCATTATTAGATCGTCTCATATGGCAGGATGAGGACCAGTCTTTCTGAAATACATGTTGGGTCTGCCCCAGTGTCAAGAGACCTTTAATAGGCTTTCTATCCACTTTTATAGTTTTCATGGGTCGATCTTTAGAAATAGATTGTACCAGGCCACAGTTTCTGTGGAACTGAAACCTCCTGTACCTCGGTCTTGTTTTAGGATTTGATTTGGAAGATGGACATAATTTAATTTGAGCTAATCTTTGATCCATATGTATTTGCATATTTTTAAAGACATTACCATTATGTTAATTTCCCCTTGGTAATCTGCATCAACTACTCCGGGTAATACCTCAAAGTTTTGTTATAATTTGAGCTTCTACCAACTATCAAGCCCACAGTTCCTTCAATTACAGAACCATAAACTTGAGTTTCTATTAGCTGAACAGCATGCATGATAGAGATGGTGTAATCTCTTTTTGTTGCCAGATCAAACCCTGCACTTCCTGGAGTAGCTCTTGGCAAATCCCATACTGTAAATGGAGGAGACAAGGGATTTAATGGAACTGATCCCTTAGGGGATTTTTGTGTAACAGTAGGTGTTTCCCCTTTTGTTTAAGGGGCAGAGGGAGCACCCCTCTTCTTGTTTTTTGTCTCCTTTCTTCTGCTGTTAGGATAATTCTATCCTTATAATATTTTGATCTACACTTATTTTTCCAATGATTGCCTTTCTTTCATCGTGAACAAAGTCCAGGCGCTTTACCCTTTTTATTGTTACTAGGTTTATTTTGCTTTTGTTGAAAATATTTCCTCATGTGTTCTGACTGGCCACATGAGAAACATACCTCATTTCTGGCCTGAGGTCGTGTCTTATGTAATTTTTGTTCATAAGAACTGAATGGTTCTCCTTTCATTGCTGCAGCATATGCCATTCCTTGAGTGACTGCTGGTGAGGCATCTATGCATGCTTTAACATTATCTTGCAATGATCCCGTCAGTAATTGTAAAGTACTTAATACATAACCTTTCATACTTGTTACCTCCTCCCTCATTTTTCTCACAGTTTTCCTTCTCCTCAATACCTCTCACAAGTTGATATGAACATTTCCCATATATTTTCTTGTGAGCATTGCGATTCCAATGGTTTGCCCTTTTGTCTTTTTTCTCACCATTTTGTTTTTCCTCTTCCATTCCCTAATTAAGGTAAATGTATACACAAAATACAGGGTACCAAAATCAGAGGGATAAACCATAGGGAGAAAACCCAAAACAAAATAGAAATCATATAGCACCTTAAAAACAGCAACCACAAAAAGAAAAAAAGCCTCTGTTTTCATATCTTGGAGTTCATTTTGCTCTGCTTCAGCTTATATTGTAATATATATGCATAACAAAGCCACTGGAAAAGAATCGTTGCATGGACAATATATCATGAAAACAACGTTAACTGTTTCTGATGGGAAAGGTGGAATTAGGATTGGTGAATTCACGATTCTGATAAAGGAATTTCAAAAGAGTTTTACAATTATGACAGGTAAATTTTAATTCTTCAGCATTTTTAACAACTTAGCCTATAAGAAAATTTAA
>NW_012284503.1:0-3989 GCF_000151885.1 Dipodomys ordii
ACTTTTGCTTGTAACTTTTCTTCCATCAATGAAAATTTTCTAACAATATTGGAGTGAATTGTCTCTTAGATTTAGGATTAGAATCCCCTTTTAAGGCTTCAAACACTGGGTGTAATTCTCCTGTGGTAATTTTCAAGTAGGGTCTAACCCAATTTAAGTTTCTTAGTAATTTTTGAAAATCATTTAATGTTTTTAATTTATCTAGCCTAATACTCATTTTTGTGACGTGATGTATTATTTTTCCTAAATAATTTAAAGGTTTATTATGTTGAATTTTATCTGGAAAATAAGCAAACCAAAGTTGGTTAATTGCTCAATGGTTAATTGTTAAAATTTGTTCTGTTAAATGTTTACTTTCAGCAGCTATTAAAATACTGTCCATATAATGAATAATATAAGCATTAGAAAACTCTTCCCTAGTTTTTGTAAAGCTTTATCCACAAATTTTTGACACAATGTAGGAGAATTTTTCATGCCTTGTGGCAAGACCTTCCACTGATATCTCTGCCAGGGCCTTTTCAAATTACATGAGGGCACATGAAATGCAAAACTTTGAAAATCATTAGGATCCAATTTTATTGTTTAAAAAATCCTGAAAATAAATGATTATTATAAAATGTCCTTTAGGAACAGCCACAGGAAATGGAAGTCTTGGCTGAAGAGCCCCATGTCATACATGGTGTTATTAATGGCTCTGAGGTCTTGTAACAACCTCCATTACCCAGATTTCTTTTTAATTACAAAAATTGGAGTATTCCAAGGGCTATTGGATTCCTCTAAATATCCTTTCTGTATTTGCTCATTTACCAATTGTCCTACAGCCTGTATCTTCTCTTGAGTTAGGGACCACTGATCAACCCACACAGGCTGATCATTTTTCCATTATATTACATCAGCAAACTTCTCATCAGCGGCCCCTATGAAAAATTTTGTACAGTAAAGGAATCTGCAGTAACGAATTTTAGTTCAATGTTTTGCAAAATGTCTCTGCCCCATAATGTAAGGGCAAAGAAGATATAATATAAGGTTGAAAGTTTCCAAATCTATTTTCACACTCCCACTTTAAAATTGTTTAACTTTGAGCAACATTGTTAGCCATACCCAATCCCATTTATGTAGATTCTGTCTTCATAATTGGCCAGGATGAGGGCCAGTCTTTTCCTGAATTACATGTTGGGTCTGCCCCAGTGTCCAAGAGACCTTTAATAGGCTTTCTATCCACTTTTATAGTTTTCATGGGTCGATCCTTAGAAATAGATTGTACCCAGGCCACAGTTTCTGTGGAACTGAAACCTCCTGTACCTCGGTCTTGTTTTAGGATTTGATTTGGAAGATGGACATAATTTAATTTGAGCTAATCTTTGATCCATATGTATTTGCATATTTTTAAAGACATTACCATTATGTTAATTTCCCCTTGGTAATCTGCATCAACTACTCCGGGTAATACCTCAAAGTTTTGTTATAATTTGAGCTTCTACCAACTATAAAGCCCACAGTTCCTTCAATTACAGAACCATAAACTTGAGTTTCTATTAGCTGAACAGCATGCATGATAGAGATGGTGTAATCTCTTTTTGCTGCCAGATCAAACCCTGCACTTCCTGGAGTAGCTCTTGGCAAATCCCATACTGTAAATGGAGGAGACAAGGGATTTAATGGAACTGATCCCTTACGGGATTTTTGTGTAACAGTAGGTGTTTCCCCTTTTGTTTAAGGGCGGAGGGAGCACCCCTCTTCTTGTTTTTGTCTCCTTTCTTCTGCTGTTAGGATAATTCTATCCTTATAATATTTTGATCTACACTCATTTTTCCAATGATTGCCTTTCTTTCATCGTGAACAAAGTCCAGGCGCTTTACCCTTTTTATTGTTACTAGGTTTATTTTGCTTTTGTTGAAAATATTTCCTCATGTGTTCTGACTGGCCACATGAGAAACATACCTCATTTCTGGCCTGAGGTCGTGTCTTATGTAATTTTTGTTCATAAGAACTGAATGGTTCTCCTTTCATTGCTGCAGCATATGCCATTCCTTGAGTGACTGCTGGTGAGGCATCTATGCATGCTTTAACATTATCTTGCAATGATCCCGTCAGTAATTGTAAAGTATTTAATACATAACCTTTCATACTTGTTACCTCCTCCCTCATTTTTCTCACAGTTTTCCTTCTCCTCAATACCTCTCACAAGTTGATATGTACATTTCCCATATATTTTCTTGTGAGCATTGCTATTCCAATGGTTTGCCCTTTTGTCTTTTTTCTCACCATTTTGTTTTTCCTCTTCCATTCCCTAATTAAGGTAAATGTATACACAAAATACAGGGTACCAAAATCAGAGGGATAAACCATAGGGAGAAAACCCAAAACAAAATAGAAATCATATAGTACCTTAAAAACAGCAACCACAAAAAGAAAAAAAAGCCTCTGTTTTCATATCTTGGAGTTCATTTTGCTCTGCTTCAGCTTATATTGTAATATATATGCATAACAAAGCCACTGGAAAAGAATCGTTGCATGGACAATATATCATGAAAACAACGTTAACTGTTTCTGATGGTAAAGGTGGAATTAGGATTGGTGAATTCACGATTCTGATAAAGGAATTTCAAAAGAGTTTTACAATTATGACAGGTAAATTTTAATTCTTCAGCATTTTTAACAACTTAGCCTATTAAGAAAAGTTAAAATTGCCTGGGAAAAGAGGCTTTCATGCAAAGAAATCCATGGAGACTTAGTGGAGAGAGAGCAATGTGGGTGAAGATGGCTCATTAAACAAACAAACAAACAAACCTCAGAAAACTTGCTGGAAATGCTGTAGGTTCCCTTGAAAATGTCCTTACCCAGGAAATATATTTTCAGTTTGTGAAACAAGGTTGTGGTGGAATTTAAATTCAAAGTTCTTAAAAAAAAAGACATCAAAATTTGTGAATTGACCTTTAATTACCAAACTTTAATTCTCTGAAAAATATATTTTGAGTCAAAATATTTAGAGAGAAAGTGTCCTGAACAATGAAAGTATGTATTGGGTTTACATTTTTCTGTTTGTAATTCTTTCCACAATGTCTTTGCACATGAAGCACTGAAACACAGAAAAAAAATCTGATAGGATAATTCAAACCAATGCTTTCACATTTCTAAGTGGCTCACAAAAAATAATATCCTTATTAAGATGAGATAGTGAACACTTCTCTTATTACATAAGCCAAAAAATTTTGGGATCAGAAAAGAATTGAGGAAATGAAAAATGTAAGAAAACTCTTTTTAGAACCCGAGCTAAGCATATTGGCTTCAACAGTGGAGAGAGGCCAAAACTTTTTGATATAGATTCTCTTAATATTTTAGCTACGTAAAGTGATTTTACAGAGCCTATTTGCCTCACTAGGATAAAGAACAGATTGAATGAAGACATGAAAATAAATTACACATCCCAATGAGGCAACTTAAAAGAGTTTTAAATGAGAAACAATGAAGATGGAGCAATGGGGGAGGCCGTATAGTCCTTCAGCTTCACTAAACTTGAAGCCAAGAAGCTGTGATTCATTGAAAATCAGGAAAGAGCTAAGAGGAGGACATAGAAGTAGGACATAGAAGCATTGTCCTTTGTAACAGACACTGTCATCCAAGGTATGGATGATGTAACTCTATTCTCCTCGATACATCTTGTTGAACAAATGCAAGACCAAGAGAAAAATAATCAATTGAAATAATTTTGCAAAGAATAACTTCACTTTTCCTGATATTATATCTAAGAAGAGACTTAAGAGAAAAGATAAAAAGTGGAGTATACTTTGGTTTCCTCTAAGATCTTGCTACCAAAATATATCTTTGAGGTTAGAAACGATTGAAACCAAAAGTGGTGGAATACTTATTTTTGTTGGCAATTGAGACAAAGACGACTTTTAAGGTTAAAAAAAAAAAGTAAAAAGTATAGTCAAATATTGTGATCACAGCTTCTTGGACTGGTTTTTGGAGACAAAGTTTACATTAAA
>NW_012284504.1:0-2579 GCF_000151885.1 Dipodomys ordii
TGTTTGTCAAAAATGAACTTTAAATTTCGAAAGGCGGGCTTAATGGGGGAGGGGCAGAGGGATGAGATGAAAATGATAGAACTGAAAAAAAAAGGAGGCAACAATGCTTGATAAGAAATGTACTCATTATCTTGCCCATGTAATTGAAACTCTTCTGTATGGTATTTTCAGAATAATAAAAAAACCTTCATACCTATTAATGGTATACGAATTCTATGTGTTTAGAAGGGTCTTTTTATTTTCACAGCCTTTTTTGGCATACACAGACATATCATGGATGATATGAAGATAATAAATTTCCAGATGCTTGCGAGGAGGAGTAAAACCTATAGTTTATTTTTTTTCAGAGGCTTTCCATTTCATGAAAGAAATATGCTGCTTGATGTAGGATTTCACAAAATTATATTGCTAGGAAAAACTTAAACAATCATCTAACATTACAGAGATGAGGGAGATGAATTGAACTCTTGAATAATTTACTTCTGGGTCAAATAAGAGCAGGCTGCCAAAAAGAGAGTAGACTTTAGAGAAACATGATGAGTTGTATGTAAATAGGTGCTTAGCTGATTTTGTTAATTTGTGAACTAATACAGGGAAATAAAGTACAGCAAGGTAAAAAAAATAAAGAACTCTGCATTGAAATACTCATTTGTGTGTGTGTGTGTGTGTGTGTGCGCACACATGCCTGTACACACACGTGCATGTTCATGTGCTCATGCGTGCATTCATCATTCTTGCTCTAAGCATCTGTGCCCAAGGTAGTGGTCTACCACTTGAGCCACTGCTGCACTTCTGGTTTTTTGGAGATAATCACATGTTTTTTCATGATTGTACTGGCTTTGAAAAGTGGTTTTCAGGTCTCGGCCTCCAGAGTAGCTAGCTAAGCTGATTCACCCTCTGAGTAGCTAGCTAAAATTCTGTTTGTCCTCTATGCTTCACTGCTCTTTTATTCTTTTCCTGAGGTATTCACAAACCTGTCATGTAAATGTCTAATTGCTTTAAAAATACTCTTACTGTTTGTCACCTGGGGCTGCAATCTGTTCTCTTAACTACTTAGGAGGAGGCTTGAGAACAGAAACCAGGACAAATTTTAGGGGAGTTCCTTCTCAATCTGTATCTGGGGGCATTGGATCATTTCCACCATCGTGCACTCTCTAGACTAAGATTGGAAGGACTGCAGTATCCAGGAAGCTAAACAAGTTGGTATGCAACTCTGATGCCATTGATGATGGGAAACTTAAAAGGACAGATCAGGTGCATGTTCTTGTGGAAAGAGAACCCTTATCCTAAAATTAATCACTGACATAATGCCAGCCTAGCAAGAACAATACCCCAATTTGAAATCCTCACAATTTTCCAAAACCAAAATAAGTACATACATTAACATCCCAAAACTTAGTACAATCTGTTCTTTGCTCTAATATCATCTTTATCTGATTATCGTATGACATGACAGAATAGTTTCTTCATTAAACTTATGATATATTTTAAAAGACCTAGAAAATTCTTTCTCACTTATTAAGTGCAAACGAATGGCATATTACCTCATTTCTTACATATTTGACTGCCACTAAAAATCCATTCAATGATTATTATAGTAATATATTCTGATTTATTACTTTATTTGTAACAGTTGTTAAACATGTTGCTTTTCTGCTGAAGTATAAGTATTTAAATAGTCTTAACACGGGGTGCTATATGCTGAGTCTTGGGAAAGAATGCTACGTGCTGAGCTTTTCAAAGCATGCCCTGCACTGAGTCCTATACACTGCGTGCTATGGACTCCCTCCTTCAAAGGGTGCTGTGTGCTGAGTCATCCCAAAGCCTACTATATGCTAAGTCCTTCAAAGGACACATTGTGCTGAGTCTTTTACTTAGTGTGCTTTGTGCTGTTTTTTGAAGTATGCTGTGTGCTGAGTCATCCCAATGGGTGCTATGTTCTGAGTCCTTGAGAGATAGTTTCCCCAACAATCTCTCTCAGTCTCTCAGTCTCTCTCTCTGTCTCTCTCTCTAACTGGATCACTGTGCACATTCTTGATATGTGGAGTGGAGAGGCTTGGAGGAGAGTCTCCTCTAGTGGTGGGGCTGAGGGGAAATTCGATCCCCTGAGCAAGTGCTAGGGTTGTCGGGGAGTGCAGAGCTGAGCTGAGGCTGTCATTCCCATGGCCTGGAAGCCTTAGGGCCCAGTCAGGGCTGCTCTTGTGGGCAAGGGTAGGGGCGGAGCCAAGGGGAAGAGGTGACTGGGCAGACGGGAGGAGGAGGCAGGGTCCGGGGCCTCACTGTGGAGTCAGCAGTGGCCAGTGTCTCCCAGGGGCAGGTGTACATGCGCAGAGGATGTGAGGCGGCCTGCAAGAGGAGTAGAAGTAGAGAGAGAGAGCAGAGAAGAGCAAGGATAGGCACGAGTGTAAGTGGCTTCACATGCTCTGTTCGTGGATCAATAGAAAAATAGCCAAAACGAGAATAAAGGAAACAAATGTACAGCCAAGAAGAATATAGTTAGAATAAAGGTAGAGGCAATAAAGGTGCAGCCAAGTATATAGGAAGCCTTGACCCAACACCCCCTTCCTGCAAGCATTGAT
>NW_012284505.1:0-2259 GCF_000151885.1 Dipodomys ordii
AAATCTGATAGGATAATTCAAACCAATTCTTTCACATTTCTAAGTGGCTCACAAAAAATAATATCCTTATTAAGATGAGATAGTGAACACTTCTCTTATTACATAAGCCAAAAAATTTTGGGATCAGAAAAGAATTGAGGAAATGAAAAATGTAAGAAAACTCTTTTTAGAACCCGAGCTAAGCATATTGGCTTCAACAGTGGAGAGAGGCCAAAACTTTTTGATATAGATTCTCTTAATATTTTAGCTATGTAAAGTGATTTTACAGAGCCTATTTGCCTCACTAGGATAAAGAACAGATTGAATGAAGACATGAAAATAAATTACACATCTGAATGAGGCAACTTAAAAGAGTTTTAAATGAGAAACAATGAAGATGGAGCAATGGGGGAGGCCGTATAGTCCTTCAGCTTCACTAAACTTGAAGCCAAGAAGCTGTGATTCATTGGAAATCAGGAAAGAGCTAAGAGGAGGACATAGAAGTAGGACATAGAAGCATTGTCCTTTGTAACAGACACTGTCATCCAAGGTATGGATGATGTAACTCTATTCTCCTCGATACATCTTGTTGAACAAATGCAAGACCAAGAGAAAAATAATCAATTGAAATAATTTTGCAAAGAATAACTTCACTTTTCCTGATATTATATCTAAGAAGAGACTTAAGAGAAAAGATAAAAAGTGGAGTATACTTTGGTTTCCTCTAAGAATCTTGCTACCAAAATATATCTTTGAGGTTAGAAACGATTGAAACCAAAAGTGGTGGAATACTTATTTTTGTTGGCAATTGAGACAAAAGAAGACTTTTAAGGTTAAAAAAAAGTAAAAAGTATAGTCAAATATTTGTGATCACAGCTTCTTGGACTGGTTTTTGGAGACAAAGTTTTACATTAGAGTTTGTCCTCATTAACATAGAAGTTAGGTATTCATGAAAACCAAATTCAAGAGGGAAGTTTAATGGACTCGCTAGGAAAGTAAAAAGAAAACCACTAGAAAACCCGAAAGTGGTCAAGAGGTAGAGTGCTTGCCTTGAGCTGAAGAGCACAGGGACAGCACATAGGTCCAGAGTTCCAGCACCATGACCACAAAACAAAACAAAAAAAATGAAATCAAATTAGTAACAGAAACTGAGAAAATTTTGATTGTACCTCTTATATAATGGGTGGGAGAAGAAGGGTAACAAGAAATCTAAAGGGTTCTACATCTATGGCCAGGCAAATGTGTTAGTCATGTTCTTGGTGATAAGGATTACAGGTGAAAATGATCGATTTAGGGGAAAAAACTCTCTGATATTTCTAACGTTTATATTAAACAGATGTAAAGATTGATCTGTTTAGATATCATCAAAATATCCATGACCATGAATATGAAAAAGAATGATAAAATTGGGGGCATTATTAAAGGGAAGAAGAAAAGAAAAGTTATGACATAAGTGTAGCAATGTGCGCACCAGTGTGGACAAGATTGGAAGAAAGAGATAAGGAAACAAAAAAGTAATAGAAACAGATTTACAGAAGAAAAGAAAAGAAAGAATTTGCAGGAAGAAAAGGTCAAAACAGTTACAGGACATATGCTATTTGGATTTGAAAACTAAAAGGACATAGACAAGTTCAATAAGAACAGTGTTTTGGTGAACTGGTAGAGATGTAATTCATATTGATGAAATTTTGAGATATGAATGTGAAGCCATAAAATTCTAGATCCATTAATTCAACAGATCCTTTTTATTTTAAATGTTGGGAACAAATGCTTTTATTCTGACCTTAGAAGAACTAATGAGCTCCAAGAAAAGGTCTCTAAGGAGCCTTTCAATTCAAATATCACTGTTTGTCTCAAAATGCCTTAAGTTCTACATCTTCTAATGTTGGCATAGAGTTACACTGTGGAACTTTTATCCTCAGAGAGTGAGTACTACCTTATTGGTTAACATGGACAAAGTACCTTCATAAATAGACTGGGTGTTTGCAAACAAGAAGTGGTAGCTGAACAATGTTCTTAGCAGTTTGTACAGATGAAATGGAAGTAGAGCAATCAAAAGGAACATGCAAAAAAACAAAGGCACAAAATAGAATGTGCCAAGGAAATGCTGATGTACAATTTCAAATAATGTGCTCAGGTGTGAAGGTGTGTTCAAAGTACAGCATCAGACAATATACTTGTATACCTTGAGAAAAAACTGCATTAAACTATTCTGGGATTATCATACAAGTAGAAACCTGTTACACTGACTCTCTAAGCAGTCACAATATCATCATTTTA
>NW_012284506.1:0-1416 GCF_000151885.1 Dipodomys ordii
TTCAAGAGGGAAGTTTAATGGACTCGCTAGGAAAGTAAAAAGAAAACCACTAGAAAACCCAAAAGTGGTCAAGAGGTAGAGTGCTTGCCTTGAGCTGAAGAGCACAGGGACAGCACACAGGTCCAGAGTTCCAGCACCATGACCAACAAAAACAAAAACAAAAAAAAGAAATCAAATTAGTAACAGAAACTGAGAAAACTTTGATCATTCCTCTTATATAATGGGTGGGAGAAGAAGGGTAACAAGAAATCTAAAGGGTTCTACATCTATGGCCAGGCAAATGTGTTAGTCATGTTCTTGGTGATAAGGATTACAGGTGAAAATGATCGATTTAGGGGAAAAAACTCTCTGATAGTTCTAACGTTTATATTAAACAGATGTAAAGATTGATCTGTTTAGATATCATCAAAATATCCATGACCATGAATATGAAAAAGAATGATAAAATTGGGGGCATTATTAAAGGGAAGAAGAAAAGAAAAGTTATGACATAAGTATAGCAATGTGCACACCAGTGTGGACAAGATTGGAAGAAAGAGATAAGGAAACAAAAAAGTAATAGAAACAGATTTACAGAAGAAAAGAAAAGAAAGAATTTGCAGGAAGAAAAGGTCAAAACTGTTACAGGAAATATGCTATTTGGATTTGAAAACTAAAAGGACATAGACAAGTTCAATAAGAACAGTGTTTTGGTGAACTGGTAGAGATGTAATTCATATTGATGAAATTTTGAGATATGAATGTGAAGCCATAAAATTCTAGATCCATTAATTCAACAGATCCTTTTTATTTTAAATGTTGGGAACAAATGCTTTTATTCTGACCTTAGAAGAACTAATGAGCTCCAAGAAAAGGTCTCTAAGGAGCCTTTCAATTCAAATATCAGTTTGTCTCAAAATGCCTTAAGTTCTACATCTTCTAATGTTGGCATAGAGTTACACTGTGGAACTTTTATCCTCAGAGAGTGAGTACTACCTTATTGGTTAACATGGACAAAGTACCTTCATAAATAGACTGGGTGTTTGCAAACAAGAAGTGGTAGCTGAACAATGTTCTTAGCAGTTTGTACAGATGAAATGGAAGTAGAGCAATCAAAAGGAACATGCAAAAAAACAAAGGCACAAAATAGAATGTGCCAAGGAAATGCTGATGTACAATTTCAAATAATGTGCTCAGGTGTGTTCAAAGTACAGCATCAGACAATATACTTGTATACCTTGAGAAAAAACTGCATTAAACTATTCTGGGATTATCATACAAGTAGAAACCTGTTACACTGACTCTCTAAGCAGTCACAATATCATCATTTTAGGGAGTATTTTCCAAGAGCATACTGAGAAAAAGAGGGCTCAACACAATTAGTGTTCAGGTTGAAGTAACGACAATCACATAACGTTTCTTATAAGTTTCATTTAT
>NW_012284507.1:0-4066 GCF_000151885.1 Dipodomys ordii
TCACCATTGCGGTGCTTTGGGCTGTGACAGGGACGAGGAAGAAAAATGGTTGTGCTATCCTCGGTTATTAATCCTGGGTCCCGGGGCTGGCCAGATGGAGAGTTTCACTGCATAGGGTAAGAATTTTTATAGGAATTCCTTTATTGTCTATATTTTATCTACACACTCTTGCCCAGTGCTTTCCTTTTTATATTTAGGGCAAATTCCTGGTCCTCTCTTGTTAACATCAGTAGCCTTTTTACAGTTCTTCTTTATATGTCCCATTTGACCACATCCAAAACATTTTAGATTAGATGGTTTGTAAAGCATGCCAGGTAGTGGGCATAGTTTCAGCAAACAACTGCAAACACCGGGATTCGGATGTAATGTCTTTACACGCCCTTAAATATGTATTTACATCCCCAGATTCTTTAATAGGCAATAGGGCTCATTTACAGTCCTCATTAGCATTCTTCTAAGCCAACATGCCTAGTAGTTGTTGCAGTGCAGCCTCTCCCACAACAGTATGTTCCAAGGTCAGTGTCAATCGTGATAAAAATTCAACATAGTGTTTATTAGGTTTTTTAATTGCTTTAGTCCAGGAGCCATAATGCTCTCCTATCAGCCGAATCCTCCCCCATGCCTCAATACCTATGTCTCATAACTGCTCATGGATCTCTAAAGGAGAGTTCACTTGCGTATGAGCATCTGCATATGGTTCTGTTCCACTCAACATAGGACAGGTTATGATCTGCAGGCGTGGATTTTTGCTCTGTTCATTTTGTCTAGTCCTTTCTGTATATAACTCAGTAAACTACATTTGCCATTGTAGGTATTCATGTTCCTTAAGCAAGGCTCTACAAAGCATCTTCCAACCCACGGGAGCAAAATTATCGCGCAAGCCCATTAAGTAATTCCTTAACATAATGAGACTGAGGACCATAAGTCACTGATTGTTAAGTTTATGAATATCATCGACAGCAACACCCTCATATCTGGTTGGTTGAGCTATACCATTCATAGGAGGTGGTCAAATTACAGGATAAGAAAAAATAGGCATTTCTTCATCAAACTCACTGAGCCTTCTGTTTCGTGAAGGAGTGATGCGGTAAAAATGGCTTCCCCAAGCTGAGGAGAGGAAGGCTGTTTTACTTTCACCTTCTCAGATGATCCTTTCACTCTGCTAATTTCTAACTCCATATGTAGTAATCTTGATAAAATCAATTCCATTTGCTCAGACATTCTATTTACGCTTTCAGTTTGTTCATTTTCAGCTTTCTTTACCTCTTGTTTTTTCTCCTAATTGTGATGCAGCCTTATCTATTGCGTCCTTAACCTCAGAGTCCAATATTAAACCTACAATAGAAGGCGCTGCCTCTTTCTTTAAGTCCGCTATTAATCTTTTCTCATTTAAAGCTTTAAAAAGGGTATGTAAAATAGCCCAAATGGACCAAAATCTAACAGGAATCCTTCCCCTTCTCGAACAGCTCTTTCTACAATACTTTACTCATTTCCAATTATCAACATCTAATGCCCCATCAACGGGGAACCAAGGATTCCATTCCCTAACTACATTAATACACATTTCTATGTCAAAAGAAGAAATAGTTACACCATAAGCAGCAAGTAAATATTTTAGCATATGTAAGTACGGAGTAGACTTAATTTGTTCCATCACCCTGTAATTAAAAGTACTTACCTGAATATCCCTTCCTGTATTCAACACTTCAGGGTCCCTGTTTGTGCGCCTGTTATCAACGTCTCAGGCATTGGGGTCCCTGGGTAAGGGTCGCAAAATCACGAGGACACAGGGGTTGCAGAGTGCAAACAGCAATTGCCACTGCATGCTGTGCTTTATTGTTAGTGGGTATTGAAAGACAAGCAAGTATTATCTTTGCCAAGATTTATTCAGGAGACATTCACACAAAGAGTTTCAACAGATACAATTTTGCTTAAATTATGAGATAAGTCTTTGTATATTTTTATCTAAACTATTTTAGAGCAAGCTCAAACCATTTCCCTGTACTCTGGAAAATGCTTGACTAGCTGTTCGTCTATGCGTAAGTAAGCAGAAGAGCTACTTCCTCAGCTTTGAGACATGATAGCTTTGAGATAGGGAGAGAGAACATGTTCCCTCTCTAGGCCGGCATGCCAAGAGCTTCCACATACACAAACACAGTCCTCAGATAATCCTGAGGCTGGAGCCAGCATCATTCTGCCCCTCCAACACAGACCCTGAGTCTTCACACAGATTGTCTCACCAACTCTTCTATTACTTTAAGAAAAAACAAAGCAAAGCAAAGCAAACAAAATAGACATAATCATTAAGTAAGCTGCTATTAAAGATTCTAGGCACAATTATACTGTTAAATGATGTTAGTAAATATGTTTTGTAGATACTGATCTCACATGTGTCACAAAAATATCCATGGATTCATAACTAGAAACTCTGAAGTGTAAAGTATATTAATTAGGTGAGTTTCATTAGGTAGCCAATGAAGAGAACACCACAGGGTTTTCAGTCAGGTAAAAAAGTTTATTTACTGAACTGCTGCCCATGCCATACATGGTGGAAATGCATGTAAAAAAAATGGGGCGATCCAACCTCTGGTAAGGATGTATCTATGTGAAGGACCAGATGAGGTGTGGCCGTTTGGGGGAAACTCTGGCCACACTGGATCTGGATGTGACTTCAAGTTCTGGGACTCACCTCTGGTCAGATGGAAAGTGGGACCAGAGGCTGACCAGGTTGTGACTTAACAGGATGGGGAGGTGGCTGCCTCCAGGTGTGCCAGATAGTAAGCAACACATAAAGTGTTGAAACTTAGCCAAGAAGTGGCTGCATAGGGTCTGCATGACCTGGGGCAGACCTAACAACAAATACAGGTAGTACTTCTGACATATGACTCTTGACTCCAAACAATTCATTCTCAGTCATGTTCTTTCTTTCTTTCTTTCTTTCTTTCTTTCTTTCTTTCTTTCTTTCTTTCTTTCTTTCTTTCTTTCTTTCTTTCTTTCTTCCTTCCTTCCTTCCTTCCTTCCTTTCTTTTCTCCTTCCCCTCTCTCTTTTTTGTTTTATTGGTTGGAACTCTGGGCTTGGGCACTGTCCCTGGGCACTGTCCCTCAGCTCTTGAGCTCAAGTCGAGCGCTCTACCGCTTGAGCCACAGTGCCATTTCTGGTTTTGAGTGGTTTATGGAGATAAGGGTTTCACGGACTTTCCTGCCCAGGCTGGCTTTGAACTGCAATCTTCAGATCTCAGCATACTGAGTAGCTAGGATTACAGGTGTGATCCACCAGCGCCCAGCTCTTTCTCTCTCTATCTCTCCTCTCTTTCACTCACCCTCCCTCTCTCCCCTACCTCAGCATTCTCAACTCTCAAATAATGAACACTTGCTGAGTTGAAATCACAGGCTGGGAGAGCAGCTCAGTTGGCATATGTGAAATTTATTTAATGTTTCCTTCTACTTCTACCACAGGTCACTGGAATCAAATAATGAACACTCAGCAGCATGGCATCTCAAGCCGTTTAGAGGAGGAAAGCAAGCATGCTCACTTCATTCTGTGAGGTTCACCCTGGTAAGGTGGGGCAGACTCCTCCCACCTCTTGCTAAATCTCAACCCAGATTCTGTATCCGTAGAGGTGACTGCCTCCAAGAGTCCCAGTTACTCAAGTGAAACAGTTTCAAGGCAGAGACTTAGCTTCTTGTGGTGCTGAGATTAATGGCAGCATGATTGAACATGATCCACTAGTTTATTGAGATTGGGACTTCTTAAATTTTTGGTTAGGCTATGTTCAAATTGTGATCTATTTATTTCTGATTGCTAACCATGATTATAGATGTGAACCAGCACATCAGACCATTCAAAGTTCTTTATCCCACATGGAAGACGTGACGTTTATTTTACCAAATGACATACAACTAGACAGACAGCGAAAGTAAGTCCTCAATTCTGGTAAAGATGTGTAGTTAATGTGAAACAAAATTACTTAGCAAAATATCTGACTACTGCGATTATACTTTCAAACTTACCCTACACTTTAATATCAAATCACTTATATTAGCCAATGATTCACTCAAATTACCT
>NW_012284508.1:0-3630 GCF_000151885.1 Dipodomys ordii
ACTTGGACAGGGTTTCCAGTGGGGCAAGGCAACCTTCAAAAAGGGATTATGAAGGGACAGGGATTTACAGTTGAGCCTGGTGAGGCTTCCAGAGGGAGGCCAACAGATGCAGTAGTTTGTAGTGGAGCAACGTGGGTGTCAAGAGATGGGATAGTGTGGTGGGGGTTTTCTAGAGCAGGTCAGGGCTTGGAGCCATGGGGTTAATTGGAAGAGGGACTTTGAGAAGGAGTGGAAGGTCTACAAAGGTGTAGAGTAATTATGGGCAGGGTTGAGTAGGGTGCGGCTCTGTGGGAGGAGCCAATAAGGGGAGGATTCATCACGGGAACAATGAAGCCATTGAGAGAGTAGATATGGGAGGTAGAGAGGCCTATGGTGGAGCAGGGCTGGCTTTCCAAGCAGGAGATGGGCTGTGTGAGAAGCTTCTGGTCAACTAAGGCGGGGCTACAAGGGCAGTTATAGAGAGGTGGAGGGTTTTTGGTGTTTCATGAAGGGAATTGTGGGAAGAGGTAGGTTCAGGGCTGGGCTTGAAAAGTTCGGCTACTTAGACTAGTTATGAATCGAGTTTCTGATGAAACCACGAGGGGTCGAGGGAGAAGTTTGGTTGGGAGTGGGGGAAAGGGAACGGAGGAGCTTGGAAGTAATAGAATATGGGAGCAATGGGACTCTGAGGGAATAGAGTAGTTAGGGATAGGGTATCTGGTGGATGAAGTTAGGATTAGAGGGAGGAGCCCAATGTAGACGGGGTTCTTGGTGCAGCAAGGTGGATCTTAGGAGGAGATATGGATGTGGCTTGGTTTCTGGTGGTGCAGAGCAGGGATCCCAGGAAGGGGTGGAGTGGAAGAAGGATTTCCCTGTAGCAGAGGAGGACTTTCAGGACAGTCAGGCCTTTGAAAGTTTATGGCAGGACTACCAGGGGGTAGGTTAGTTAAGGTTGGGCTTTTTAAGGACCAGGCTGACTGGAAGTGGGTTTCCAGTGGATCCAGTCAAGTTTTATGGGAAGAGGAGATAGGAAAGGGACAAGACTTAGTAAAGAGTGAGGCTACAAAAAATAAACAATTACTCTAAAAGAACACCATTTTCAGTCAGTGTAGAATTATATTACTTTTATGTATGCGAGAGATATTGGAGAAAGTAAACAAGTAATAATTCCTTCCTATTGAAATTTTTTTTAAATTCCTCTTGAGTGAAAATAAAACCACAGGTCACATCAGGCTCAGAGGCCCACAGTAGACTAAGAAATATGAAGCACTGGACTGGATTCCCCAGCACAACCTTTAAGGAATACAAAAAAAATTTTAAATATCTCACTTGGTCATAATGGACACTCTATCATCTTAAAATTGTGAATGAATAGAACTTTAATCTGACCGTTTTAGAAATCCTAAAACTAAGTAAGTGATAATGTTTTAACTTTATATAATATGGGAAGTATATTAAAATAATTAGGAAAATATAAAATTGTACACAGAATATTTGTTGTCCAGCATCAATTTTAATCTAAAAGAATTTAAAACTAGAAAATTGCCATATAGTGAGATTGCAGCATGGTTTCTTTTCAGTTATCAAAATGGTGACTTAAGGAATGTGTCTTCATCATTGGATGCATCGATGTTAAAACATATTTAAAAATGTGAAGCACTATACAGACCCTGAAGAAACTCAGAGGGATCTGTGAAATGATGTTGGAATAAAATTAATGAATAGGTACAGTAAGAATTGATCATCACTAGGCACATAAATCTTTTTCAGAAGAAAAGACTACATTGAAAAATAAACGAAACAGTGAAAAGGAAGCAGGCAGGGAGACCTTGAAATACACATTATCCAATGAAGAATATCTATTGAAGCATGATTGCAATAATCTTTTCCCTAAGTTACAGTACTATGTTCTTCCCTAATGCCAAGTAACAAAGCCATGAAAATGCATTAATAATTTTCAAGACATTAGACTTTACAGAAGGAATTCAATGAATATATTTCTAGAAAGTAATGAAAGATGTCTGAGATAGAGAGTAAAGCAAATATCCCCAATTCTTAGCCCTTCAAGGTCAGAGGGGTACAAGCCAAAGCACAAGGAGAATGGACAGAAGTACAGTAATGCATACCAGTAATTCCCAAGATGCAATTATGAATATAAGAGGGGAGAAAATCAGCATGACCATCACAGGACTTAGCACTGGAGAATAGAGAAAAGAACAGTGAAAATCCATGGAGAATCACAAAGAATGCCCTTGCATATTTGACAGAAGTGTGCATTGCATGGCATTGAGATCTAAAATATGTGTAGGTATTATAGGAAACTATTTGTGCTCATTGGTGCCTCAAGTAGTGATTTACAGGACATTGAGTAATAATAAAGGTCCTGTTTCAGTAGTGTAGAGTTAAATCTTGATAAATTCTGTTTTTAAACACCTAACACCCTATAAAACCAAGACAAGAAGATTCTAATTATATATAAGTGACTTGACTGCAACAATAGAGTTCAAAAAATCAAATCATATAATGTGGATGCAAAAGGATTACATTGTTAAGGTAATCTTTAAACAACACACAATTTTATGTGAATAGTCCTGATTATAAATGATTTGTTTTCCATATAGACTTTGGATGCACAAAAACAAAACAAAACAAAATGAAGAAATGACACTTGGCAATAGAGCTAGAGGCCATTATCTCATCTCATGAGGCTGAGATTGTAAGACCATGGTTCACAGATGGCTGGGGTAGCAATCCACGAGACATTTATGTTCAATTGTTAATAAAACACATAGTGAAACGTTGGTTAAAATAGTACAGATTCAATCAGTCATGAGTGAAAAAAAACAAGCAAGATTTTAAGGCTCTGAGTCAGTTTCATTACTGCACACACGCGCACACACACACACACATACACACACACACACACAAACACACACAGCGAATATAAAAAATGAACCTATCTGCCAGGACTATCCTAAGCATATATTAATAAAAATGAGGGAAACCATAGAGCCAATGTTTCTTTGAGTCTGGCTTCCATCACATAATGGTTTTTTTCCCAAGTCTTTCCATTTTCTTAAGAAATTGGCTATGTCATTCTTTCTCATAGAAGCATGAAATTCCAATGTGTATATATACCACATTTTCCTGATCCACTCATCTACTGAGGGGCATCTGGACTGGTTCCATATCTTAGATATGGTAATAATGCTGCCAAAAACATACTTGTGCTGGTAGTTTTAGTGTTTTATTTTTTGGAGTCAGGTCGTGGGGCTTGAACTATGGATATGGACGCTGTCCTTCAGTTCTTCAGCTCAAGTTTAGCGCTCTACCACTTGAGCCACAGCGCCACTTCCGGGGTTTTTCTTTTTGCTTATGTGGTACTGAAGAATTAAACCCAGGGACTCTTGCATGCAAACACTACCACTGAGCCACCTTCCCAGCCTGAGAGAAGATATTTTAACTTATTTTCTACACGTAAATTAATATTAAGCAAAGCTATTTAAAATAATTATTTATTTACTCTTCAGAGGATGAGTATATTACTCTTCGATATCTTTGAGGAAAAGACTTTAGACTCATTACAACTGATGCCTTGCATTGAAATTACAGGCTAAACTTTCTTCTTCATTAACCAAAAGCTTCAGTTCT
>NW_012284509.1:0-1827 GCF_000151885.1 Dipodomys ordii
CAAGCAAGTCATATATAAGACCATGGACTTAACTGGGGAAAAAAAGGTCCATGTGAGAGAGCAGATATTATTCTAGCAATGAACTGGTGGCTCAGATCATATTCTTCTTTTCTTTCTTTTCTTTTGATGGTAGTGGGGCTTGAACTCCATGCCTGGGCACTGTCCCTCTACTCTTCAGCTCAAAGCTTGTGCTCTACCTCTTGAGCCATAGCACCACTTCCAGTTTTCTGGTGGTTAAGTAGAGATAAGTGCCTCAGAAACTTTACTACTCATGCTGGATTTGAACTGCAATCCTCAGATCTCAGCCTCCTGATTAGCTAGGATTACAGGTGTGAGCCACTGGCACCCTGCTTAGGATCACATGTAATTCACTTGCAATATATTATCTCCTTTTATTGTATACATTTTAGTGCTTTGGAAGTGAATTGTACGTTCATAGGTTTTCAAAGCCTAATTTTCACAAACTTGCATTTCTTCAAATAGAAATGCTACAAATTTTAGAACAGACATTAAAATAGATATAAAATTCACTTACAGGAATTTGTCCAGAGTACATCCTCTATAGTGTGTCTTTTCAAAATTTGATTTTTGGGGATTTTTTCCAGGGTCTCACACATATTTTCAAGTGCACTGTCAATAAACTACAATTCCCTTTCGAAACACGTTTTTTACTTCTCTTTCATGCATTCATAAAAGGGTAATGAATATACAATTCTTTTTGACCTTTACAACTTGAAAACTTGCTTGCTAAAATGATTGCAGTATTATAAAAATCGATCATTATGAGGAGTTTATCAATTTCTCCACAAATGCATTACTTTATTTTGTGTCATCTTTTTATGTTAGGGTCATACTAGTGAGTTTTCTTTGTCTTTTTTCTTAGATACTAAAGAGTAACTTATTTCATATGCTCCTCCTATTGACTATTAATTTACACATGTTCTTTAAAGAAATATCCTATTCAGGAAAAATTATATGGAATTAGAAGATATAAAAATACTTAAGATTCAGAATCATTGTAGCATTCACATTGTAGCATTAACAAATACGTTCCCTCTATCTGTTGGATATGTTTCACTTCGGTTATAGTGTCCTTTGAATTATGAGTATAGTGTCCTTTGAATAATGAAATGCTATCACTTGATATAATCCAGTATATTCTTGCCTTTCTTTAGCCATTAATGATTTCCATTAGAAACCTTTACTGATACAATGTCATGAATTTTTACGTTTATCCCTTATAGGTTTTTACATCTCACATTTAGTTTGGTAATCTTTTTTTATTATAAATTTTTGTATACGAATTTAGGTAGGCCAGGCGCCTGTAGGTCACTCCTGTAATCCTAGCTAGGCAGTATTCTGAGATCTAAGGATCACGGTTTAAAGCCAGCCTGGGCAGGAAAGTCCATGAGACTCTTATCTCTAATAAACCAATAGAAATCCAGAAGTGCTGCAGTAGCTCAAGTGGTAGGGTGCTCACATTGAGCTGAAGAACACAAGGACAGCGCCTGAGCCCAGAGTTCCAGCCCCATGAGTGACAAAAAAACAAAACAAAAGAAACAAAAAAAAGGATTGATGTAGTAGTCTAAGATCATTCTGTAAATCCCGGAAGACAATAGTGCCAATACACCCATTTAAGATTCTATTTTTATTTCATAAAGTCATAGGATAGTTTTCAAAATCTATTGACCATACAACTGAGAATTTATTTTTAACAAATCTGTTACATTCTTCTGTGTGTCTGCTCTTGTAGTAGAACTATGTTGTCTTCACTACTAAACATGATAAAAAAGATTCAAAGCTAGTATGAAGGGTGAAGCTACACGA